>NW_020454272.1:1443460-1537588 GCF_003342845.1 Nothoprocta perdicaria
CACCCTGTGCCACATGCTCTAGGTGTGCCTGCTTGAACAGGAAGGTTGGACTAGATGATCTGTAGAGGTCCCTTCCAACCTTAAATATTCTGTGAATCTGTGAATCTGTGTAAAGTATAATCTGGATCATTACAATCATCTGGGTCTGCTCATCTCCCCAGAATTTTTGTACATAGGTTAGGACCCTCCAATATGCCATGCTTTGAAGGCCATGTCAGTCCCCTTAAGACTTGAGTTTGAATCGTCTAGGAACTCAGGCTGCATGAGCAAGAGTAAATTAAACATATTCAGCATCACTCTCTGCAACTGAGGACATACTGGCATAGAAGGTTCCACATCTATACTATTAAAACCTTCCAGAACAGCACAGATGCATCAAAACTGTCAACTGGAAAYGTCCTAGGTCCATACTAATTCTTGAATTGTGCCTAGTGAGTAATCCACGTTAGACCATTCAAACAATTCAATTGTATCTAATTCCAATATCAAGAAATGTTCCCTAGCATATTAAAATTAGATATGACCTCACATTCTTGTCATAGGTTGGGCAGAAGCCAGTCTCCCAAGAGTAGCACTTCTCACTTTAGAGGGTGCAAGAATAGCACTGTTCAGTTCAGTTCAGRTAAGTATGTGGCCACTGCTCATGCATGTCCTCTGTGCCTTTGAGCACAGAGAGGGCATAAAAGGGTGCAACAGTGACCCACTAGGTCCTTCATCAGCCCTAGTGAGAGGATAACAGGAAGGAAAGATGTATGTATGAATATCCCCCAAATCTACTGTTATTTTAAGTCAACTTCCTTTCTCCTTCACGTGCACGTTCATACTGCAGGACATGTTTAACTGTACATTCCTAATCGCACAGTCCACCTGCAAGAAGGTCTAGAAATCCCAAGCAAAGAAAGGAATCTACAATGGCCGCAAAGACTGGCCCTAATCCAAGGTCATTAATGGCTATAGTGACATGAAAGYGCTCAACTTCTCAGCAGAATACTAACCAAAAAATATCTTTCTCAAGATATTTCCCCAAATGCTTCAGAAAAGACCAGTTGGACACAGATCTGAAWAATTCACAAGGAAAATACCCCAAATTCTACAGAGGAACAGGATGTCTTGGAAAAACATCTCCCATCAAAACTTGAAGGGAAGATCCCAGAAATGACTAAGTCTGAAAAAAAAAAAAAAATATATATATATATATATATATATACAGTACTAGGAAGAGATGATATTTGGGCCAGATAAAGCCTATTTTTCACTTCTAAATTTCCACTCAGGGTGAAAGAAACCATTATTAGGTGACAGGGACCTAGTTATACGTTTGAAATTTGGCCTATTTTTCAGAAATATTATCTCCTACAATTAATTAGATTGTCTCTCCAGAAGGAAGGACAAGACAACAGGATTGTGACAACAGGATAAAAGTGGGAAGGATATCCACACCAATGAGGAAGGAAGCCCTGGAACTTGGACTGCTTAAATTGAGCCTATTATAATTTCGATAGAAATTCCAATTTCCATCTTGTCACACTTTTTGAAACTTCCTGGAAGAAAAGGAAATAAACAGAAAAGCATATACTAGGGAATTTAATTTGAGAAGGAATAAAGAATAGAGGGAAAAATTGCAAGGACCACACTAGAACTAGAGCAGGTGACACTTTCTATTGATTTCTAAGATAAAAAGATGAGCTTCTAGAAGCATCACGTCATAAAATTAAATTTTAGAATGTTATCCTAAATCTCCCACTCGTTGCCCACAAGTCTAAAATAGGTCAAATTCACTGTTACTGCATTCAGAGCTTCTAGGAATTCATAAGCTAAAGCTGACACTGGACACCTTAATCTGAAAGCTTTACTAGCTCCTAGCACAGCAGAAAGAATTCCAGTCTTGTTCATGTATCACCCTGTGACAAGTTCCTGTATCTTTTGATGTGGCAAAGAAATTTGCATATTCTTTGAAGAGCACATTTGTCAAAATATGAGTCTTCATCTGATCCATGACGACCAGAGATTCTTTGCTCYGAGGATTAGTGGCATGTCCAGGAGAGTACAGAGGCATGGACAGGACTTTGGAATGAGTAGCTCTTTAGAAACACTGAAGGGATCTTGCCAACACTACGGAAAATTTAAAATTTATAGGTAAATAATGGTCTGCATAGTCTTGCAGTGCTTTTCAGAGCCATAATCAGCTGTGCCTGGATGTTCTGATAGGAAAGGTCATTAAAGTAAATGGCACTATGTAGTCAAGGACAGCCTGGCAGAAGTTTCAGAAGGTGTTAGATGTTTCTCACTTTTATAAATTGTAAGTAATGTAACCTTAAATTGTGACCATGGATTAATGAGATTTTTGCATAACCACCTTTAGTCCAACAGACTASAGGAAATACAAGTGAGAACTTCATACTCATTTAAGAGTATTTCCCCAGTTAATCCTCATAGTGAGAATAGAAGGGTCTCTTTCACCCACGGCCTCTGAGAATGGGACCATCACTGAAGACACTCAAAAGTTATGAAGAGACCAGTGCTCCTTGCATATAAATACAGGTAAAACAGATAAATCACATTAGGGAAATAAAAATCCTACAAACTGAAAGATATAAACCACACTCATTGAAACAAACATAAAATAGCATCAAATTTTATCTTTTCATTTCTTCTTTATGTTGAAAATGGACCTCTGATCTCTTTTAGACTTGAAAGTTGCGGGGTCCCCATTGGATTCCAATGCAACAAAAGAGAATTTATATTTTTAGCCACATCTATAGCAAAACTGGGAATGGTCCCCCTCAGTAACAGGATTGGGAGAAGTCAATGTTCTAACCAATGCCACTGATGTCCAGCACCAGGACACCCAATGAACTTTAACATGGTGGATGCCATGAATTGAAGATTCCTGATTTCATCTTCTTCACGGACATATGTGTACAGAAATTGAGCACAGAGCAAGATTTAAGTTGAAAGYGGAAAAAAAGAGGAAAAAAATAGCTATGGTTCTAATCAGCTATACAGTCAACCACAAGATTAAAATGTATTACTAGAAGTTAAGTAGCATGCAGAAGTCAGACTAGTTTGTTAACACTTCTTTGTTCACTTTCTAGTGATATTGTTGTGATACTGTGAATTAAAAGCAGTATATAGTTCTAAACTTATATTCCATCCCAAAGACCTCAATTAAAAATAAAAGAACAGGCTATACACATACAATCCAGAGTTAGAACTTAAATCTCTCCTGACACACGGTATAATGCAGCCATATTTTAAACAATTTTATATATAGCTATTGTTATTAGCAAAAACATACATCTATCTACAAATGGAGGATGACATAATCTTTTAAGATTATGTCTCCACACAGGGTGGAGGATTTTGTAAATAAGGAGTATATGGATACAATACAACCACACACTTACTCCCAAAGCCAAAAGAGGCATTACACTTATATGAAATGGATTAGCAATCCCAGACATTGAGCTATATCAAGAAGAAATCATATTTTTAATATCTCTGAGTAAAGCTTCATGTTTTCTAGAAGACTGTATTTTCTTCTTAGAAAGCAGTCCATTCTAGGGCTTACTACACAGAAACAACCTTTGAATGAATATGAAAAMACTAAAGTCGCTTTCACTACTGCAGAAAACAAGTCCAATATTTCAACATAGAAAATACTGCAACACAAAGGCTTTAAATTATTTTTTACTGCAACATTTGGTAACTAACCTGTCAAATATGAATTTTGAAGTTGAATGAGCTAACTTACTATATCAATAATTCAGAAAATTTAAGAACAACASTTCTCAAAGCAGATCTACAGTATCAGTCTTTCTAATAGCGTTTGGTTCTGGTTTTATTCCTTTTATTTTTATCCTTCTCTGAAGTTAATTTGAAAAAATATAAAATGAGGATAACCGAAAGGCTAAAGTTTCTTTAAATAAGGTTATTTTCCAGGACAAAGGAAATCAAAAAGATCGTACAAATTCTCATTCAAACCATCATCATTGTTACTTCCCGTTGTTACTAAGTGAAAAAATTAATTTGTTTGACCTACTCAAATAATTTTACAGGATATA
This sequence comes from Nothoprocta perdicaria, assembly GCF_003342845.1. NCBI lineage: Eukaryota > Metazoa > Chordata > Aves > Tinamiformes > Tinamidae > Nothoprocta > Nothoprocta perdicaria. The sequence goes on from NW_020454272.1 coordinate 1,447,525, forward strand.
ATGAGGAATCCACTGGCAGTGACATTCTGAGTTCTGTCTGGCAACCATTCCTTGTTGCACCTGGTGAGCTCTCTCTACTGCAGCAATATTTGTTTTCAGAGACGTTATCAGAAGCTGTTAGTCACATTATCAAATKCTACTAATTGTACTAAGGTATGTGCTACTACATATTTACTTCACTCAGCCAATCTGTGAATCTTATCAGGTTTAACAAGGTCTATTTTCCATACCAGCACTATCAATGCTATTATTTCTTATTATTTATTACTGCCAGTAATAATTTATTACTTGTGAGTCATCGTTGTCATGCTAGCTGGACTTTAATTCCCCATGGTAAATTTGCTGATCTTTTCTAAATATTAATGTTAGAACCATTTCAGAACTTTCCAGATTTGCAGTCATAATGGCTGTGTTAGACATCTCAAGCCATTCTTATGATTTTTCCAAGTTATCTATTTCTATTACTTTTAAAATATCTATTAGCTTTAAAATGACAACCACTAGAAAATTCTTGTTACAATGGATAGTGGATAATGGGTCACCCTCTTTCATTTCTAGCTTTAAAAAATATTTTGAAAAGCCTTGTTTTTTTCTTTACAATATTGCTATTTTTAACACTTACACTTTTAGTAGGTATTTCCTGATTGTAGTATTGCTTTTGATCTTTTTTCCTTACTTTTTATAAAAAGAATAGATAGAAATGTACATATTTTGCTTCTCTTCCTAATTTATTACACATCATTTTGCATTCATTTTTTTCTGTACATGGTAGTGCTTTCATTAATTGGTTTTCAATTCTTGATCTTGCTTCCTTAGACTGAAGCTTAGGTGTTAAGTCTTCAGTTCACTGTTGCAGAGCCCTTTTATTTTCACAAATCTCTTCTAAAAAGGACAGTATATCAAACTGTGAGCAAATACTATCTGTTTGAAGCTGGAAGGCTTCTTTGTTATRTGCTTTGTATTCAGGTTCTCGTGACCTCAAGTTCTTTTTCATTCTCTTTAAATGCAGTTTTGCTACTGCATATTGAATTATGAAAAGGTTAGTGCATACAAAACAGGCATCACATGGCTTTTAAATATCTGGCTCCCTAGAAGGCAATTCAGAACCTTTGAATTAAACAGCTAAGGTACCTACCCACAAATGGCACAATCAGACTTAGGCACCTCAGCTAACACTTTAGCAGAGAATCATCTAAAATGAGAATACCCAGTGTGTGCAGGTGCCTAAAACAAGTCAAAGAGAAACACTGAAGGTGCATCTATTTCTGAAAACCACCCCTGTTTCAAGGATAAGGCTCTGTCCCAGGGCTGATGAAATATACCCACTTTTATTTAAGATCCATAGTTCAGTGAGTATAAGCAGCCATCTCCTTTTATAAAAGAATTGAGAAACGCTGAGTTTCCTTTCAAAGGTGCTCAGTGATGGTGGCAAACCCTTGAAAAGAGGGACTGCACGTTTATATGGGRAAAAAACATCCTAACCCCTAACCACTGAATATCTCTATATGTGGACTTTGGTTTAATCTAGAGAAAATACCAAAACCATTGTAAGAATATTACATCATTTCCCAGTTTGACACCATCCTTGCAACAGAACATTTTGAGAATAAAGGGCAAGGGTTTCCTCTGAATAACTATGAATAGCATCTATAAGAAAGCCCGTATGGAATCTCTGAACGTAGGCTAAAAACTGGCAGAGACATTGAAAACGGCTTGTGTTTTCAATGAGAGCTAGTTTAATTAAAACAAACAAACCAGCAAAAAGAACCAAAACACACTTTGTAGTAAAATATGCATTTTTTTATAAATCTAAGAGGTCATACAAAAAGAAAATAAGATCTCAACTCTGCATATACACTGCCCAAACTCCTGAAAGGTTTTCCTGAAATGCACCATACTCGTGATTTGTTTCTAGAATTTAAGACTAATAAATTACTACCTATCAGAAAGGATAAAATAAATATTGTCCATATGATCTGAAACCCTCCCAGGTGCAAATAGAGGCTAATTCCAGTTCCCATTACTGCGGGTCCTTCTAGCGGGCAGTAGCAAAGGCCGCGCGTTCCTCAGAGCCAGACAGATGGGGAGACCAGAACAGAATCCACAATACTCCAGCATTAAATAGGCTGCTTACGACATTAACAGGGAAAAGTGAGTGGGGAATCTCATTTTGCTTGGCTGATTTCTGTTGGGAAGAGAAATTAGTGAAGCAGCAGGCAACTTTCAGTAAGATACGAGTCAGATTATGCCATGGTGATATAGGAGAGAAAAAAAAAAGGGAACTGTATTAACTTAAAATTCTTGGGACTGAGGCACTTGTCCTATGGGATTAATGGGTTAAAGCAACAGATACTCTCAGTGCTCTCAGCCCGGGCTGTTGGAGTTCAAATTTACCAATTATCCTGAAGCCAGCTGTCCCTACGATTCTGTTCTAAATTTAATAGCCTTGAGAAAATGGTATCTTTCTAAATTAAAATGATTTACAGAAGACRGGATAAAACCACTGCCAAGTGAGATATCCACTTAGCCACACACACACACACATTCAGTCTTACCAGATACATCTTGCTTTTACTATCTCACACCATATATATTTGTTCCTGAAGAGCACTTACAGTTTTAATGAAGATACTGTGGTATTTTTATACTTTCCAGCTGTTATTCCTTTCCTCCTACTTTATTGCTCCCCAAAACAAATCAATTTTAATATAAGACTCCATTTTCCAGATGCCTACATATATACTAAGTTCTGTGAATCTGAATGCCTACAGAAAGATGAATTCTGTCCAGGTTTAATTAAGTTCTTGCTTTCCTGATTTATCCTGAACTTGGCAGTTGCCAATGAACTAACTTTTTATTTGTAAACAGGTATTGTCTAATTTACACTTTCTTGCTAAAAACTGACTGAAATGGAAGTTAAACTGAAAACATTGCAATTAAAAAGAAGTGCTTTATGGCAAAAGTTCAGGATAAAAAGACAACAATTTGATAATGAGACTTGGTGTGATATTATGTTAACATAATGTGTGATATTTTGTTAACAGCTCAAACACAAATTGGAAGACAAACATTAACCACAATTACTACCCTTCAAAGACCTATTCGAGACTTATTAAGATGTATCCCTAAACAATAATATTTTGAACAAGAGTTGACCTATTAATTTAGGAGAAATTATTGATAATTACATCATGAACTGTCTTCTGACATTCTTATAAAATATTATCTCTAACAAAGAATGCATGAAAACTTATGCTTTACTTTGGCCACAACTATCACCAAATCACTTCAGAAGACAAACCTGCCTCAATGAAAGACATTTGGGGAGGGTAATGCTAGATCTATTTTAATTAAGCCTCAATGGGTTTGATTAATCTGGTGTTTATCAACTGTATGATGTTTCACTAACATTACTCCTTGTCACTTCTAATTGACTATTACACTTTTCATGAATTTTTAAATTAAGGATTTTGCTAGTCATATTCACAAACACCTGAAAAAAACCCTCACTACTCCTGACATGGAATAAACTCATATAGAACTCAGACATGGTGGGACAATTCCAACTGTTTAACCACAATACTCTTCTCAGAAGGTCCACAAAAGACACTGATGATGTGTTTAAAATACTGCTGACTTCAATAGCCCTGATCAGGTACTGAAAATGAGAATTATGTTTCTATGTTTCATAGAAGCATTTCAGGTCTCAGATTTAATTTTGAACAGCTCCAGCTGAAGACTGTTTTGCTAATTCACTGCAAAACATATTTTCAGTGCAGAAAGGTAGAGAGGGCAGTTGTCACAGATTTGGTATTAATTATAAGCATATATTTCAAATACAGGCACCTAMAGGTCCAGTTTAAGCTAAAAACAAATACGTTGGGTAGGCCTATAGTGAAAATGAAAGGCACATTAAAATTAGGTTTGATAAAGCTCCTGAAAGTAAAATACAGCAAACCTGTAGATTCAAGGCATCTGTTTATCACTCAAATCAGTTAGATTAGCAGTCCGCTATCAGAAAACTGCCACTAAATTGGGGATCTGCTTTGACCTTACATTGCCTAAAAAAGTATTGAAAAGAAGTCACAACTAAGGGTTTAAATGCTGGCCTTAATATACCATTTAAGGCAGAAAATGTTCATTATCAGAGATGCAAAAATGCACCCAGGTGTGGCTGCCATACAGCTACACAACAGATTTTGCCCCAGCTCCCAAACGGCAGGTCCTGCCAGACAAGAATTCCCCAGTGTGTCCCAGTACAAAAGGAACCAGGCCCTGTATGTTCTCCCCGGCACCAAGTGCATAAGTGACTCTTTTTTCATTGCATACATCAAAGAGGAGGAAAACAGACACCAAGTTCCAACAACTGCTGTGGCACTGCTGGAAAAAAAACACAAGACTATGCTAAAGTTGGAAGAAATTGACTCTCTAGGTGTAGACAACTGAGGAACTCTAGACTAAAGAAGGCAGGAATCGTTTGTCCATATTAAAAGATCCAAGAAAAAAAAAAAAAAAAACCCAATTCTGATTCACTTTCCTTTTGTGGAAGAAAATATTGAGATAACCTGTTTGATCTATTGAGATTACTATTTTCCACAGCTTTTATTTGCCTGTGTCTTTGTATTGTAAAATATTTGAAACTGGAAGTATTTTTATGATATGTTGGTAGAGAATTTAGGAAACAGGAGCTTTATGGATGTCTATCAATCCTTTTGATAGTGTGAGCAGAAGTAACTACACAGAGGAGCTAAATACTGGATATGTTACTAACGCCTACCTACTCAATGCTCTTGCTATAGTCTGTCCTTATCATTATAATTGCATKCTTAGAAACATTGTTTAATTATCTAAGTGTTCTATTGATTTTTACCCATTCCTGTAGGTTAATCAAGGTTTTGTCATGGTTGAATTCTGTCCAGTAGTATTTTGTTTTTTCTGCATAGATGTCCCAGCTTGAGCAGGAAGGTTGGATAGAAGATCTCCAGAGGTCCCTTCCAACCTCAACCATTCAGTGACTCTGTGATTCTGTGCAACTTGATTAATGCCGTTCTTGATTTCCTCCTCCAAAAAGCAAACAAAGACACTGGCCCTTCTTGAGATTACATTGAGATTTGGACACATTTAAAMGCATACCTTTCTTTTAGAATTAAAGTAACCCTCTAGTTACTAATCTTAAAATCTTGTGCATTAAGCTATCATTATCAGCATCTGTTTTTATAGTCTCTCATCCATTAAAATTTGAATCCATTACATCATTCATGTTCAAGCTAATGTATTTTTCCTAATTAAGGTTTTAAGAATCACAGTATCATTTGGCTTACTTAAATCCAATTATATAATTAAAATTAAAATGCAACATATTCCGTAGTCTCTTCATTATCCWATTTTATAATTCTATTTTAAAATTGAACTGTTTTTTTTCATAAATTATGATTCATACATCATTAATGTTTTCTGTTCAGGTTCTAGATAATTAATGATTTCTTTTCTTCATATTCAGAATGAAATTATAGACAAACTTGATATTGGATTTATTGAAAGCAATCTTAACATCATGKTTTTTCCTTTCTGAAAACTATATTCTTTCAATTCTCCATAGTTTTCTATTTAAAAAAAAATCAGATGTGATTTTGCTAGCTAATAAACCTTTATAGCACATGCCAATTTTATAACAAAAAAGATACTTTAACATGTAATATATATCTCATATATCCATATATAAGATATCCATATCTAAGAAGATATCCATATCTTCTTAGATAGATTTCACAAGGCTTTCCCCCTTTATTTGCCAGTTAAGTACTTAGAGAATTTGTCTTTCTCAGACATGTCTAGTATCTTAAGGTATCTGARGCTTCTTCTACACTTGGAACATGCTACTAGCAGAGTCGCACCAGTATAATGCAAAATATCTGGAGAGCCCACATAAAGTAGATCCCAGCACATTTGTGTGTTTATTGGCAAAACAGACTTCTCTCATTCCATCCTTGTTGTAACCTGTTAACTCTATAAAAATAACTTTCTTTACTGGGGAAGTTTTTCTCAAATATATATGTGTATATATAAATATATATATATAATATATATATATAATGTGTGTATATATATATATGTATGTATATATATATATAAAAATGCCTTCCCTACAGTTTCAAAACTTTTCACAGAATTTCCTAGTTCATTTGGCCTGATGAGTGTCATCAGTTTACTGGGKTTTTTTTCTGCTCATACTCTTATTTGTAAAATTTATCTGACTGARAAATATTCTGTAAATTTTTTCTTAAAAAAAGGTAGTTTTTTTTAATTCCTAAATTTTCCTACACTTTCCTGCATGAAACCTTAAAAATACTTCAGGATATCCCAAATTATTTCCATACTGCTGGATTACAGTATTTCCCTCATTTACTCTAACCATCAGCTTGTTTCTTTTTAGATATATATGTAGATACATCTTCTTCCTTGAGTATACTGTTCATGCACTAATGCACTCCATGAATTTGTTCATCCTACCATGATGAATTAAATAAATCATGGACTCCTGTACAAACCCAAAACAAATAAAGTTGCTGTTAATCAGCAAAAAACAGATCCACCCAAGTTCTTTCTCTATCATCTGGCTTTTCATCTTTCTGAATGGTACATTTAGAGGATGTCTAGCAGCACTGCCTAGTCCTAAGCTTTATCTCTACTCCCCATTGTAAAGCCATGGTAAGACCTTTCAGAAACGGACTAGCTTAGCAAGTGCAGTGCAGAACCTTGCTCCCTGCAAGAGAGAATTTTTTCCCTTATTGTGAATTATCTCTTTCTCAGGAAACTACAAACTGATGGCAAAGAACTGCCCTTCCATATCTTCTATTTCTACTTGCTCTAAATGGAATAAAATATACTCATCTATACTCGCAACTAYCAGTTTAGCCATGTGAATCATAATCCCAGACTTGTGCTACAGACCACTAAATTCTAGTCAGTAACTCTTTTTTCCTCACTTTTCTTGCCTTTCTATATAAACCATTAGTGTTCTTAACRCTTATTCCAAAGCAACTTCATCATTCATATGAGGCACCTGAGTGTTAATTTACATTCTTCTTTGCTTACAACACACTAAAAACAAAACTTTGGCAACGCAATATCCMCCCAACACAACCTAGCAATGTCACGTAGTCAATCCAATTTTTATGWATCCAAAACCTCTCTCTTCACTGACAGTAATCCCCAGTTTCCCAGTCACAGATTTTTTTCTTTTCATTTAAAACTGTCATCCAAATTATCTTTGAAAATATATGAGATAGTTTGAGCTTAAGCTCTTTCATAAATGCCTCAAGTGCTTCATGTTCCTATCAATTACTTCTCCGCAGGCTTTTATTCCCTCATGAACTTAAGTATAAACACTCAAATATTTCAGGAATTCTTCATGATATTTAGATTYTTATTATAACACTCTCGATTCCTAGGAAAAAGAAAACACATATAAACCAAGCATATTTCCATACTCTAAGTAAATTAAGTCTTTTCTCCTATCTCACTCTTCCTTTTTAGTATTTCATAAGACTATGTGCAACGTCGGCCTATTTTAATTTGATCATACTTGTCATTGACATTTGAAAAAAAAAAGACATTAACTAACTGAAAAAAAAAGACATCAAAAGTTACTGTTTTCACGTAACTTTTTTCACTATGTCTTTCCATCCAACTGTTCCTATGCAGCTCACTAGACAATGTTTCTTGATTTGTTTTCTTGCGTGACTTTGGTTTATTTGATTCTTTTTSAGATGGGGAGGGTGAACAAGAAGGAGATTCCTAAGAGAGATCTCTACTCTCTAAATTTTCAAATTCAGCAATTTTCTTATTTCAATAATATTCATTTTTTTCCTGAACATTCTTTTCCCTGAACAGTTCAGCTAGAAGTCATTATGCATAGGAATTACTTCAGCTGATGAAAACTATAGTACAAATATAAGATATTCCACCATGCACAAGAATGGACCGATACTCATCTGCGAAAGGCAGAGTTTTAAATCTTGTTCAGGGTCTAAATTGATCAGACGTATCATTGACACATACTAAATTGTGAAGTTGGTGCTAAGTCTCTAGAAATGCAGTCATACTATTTAAGAGAAATCAATTAAGAGCTTTGTACTGCTATGAAGTCCATATTAAAACAAAAAAAAAAAGAGAGAAAATTGCCAGTTCACTTCAAACCACGTTAACTTCTCTGAAGGCACCGTCAAAGCTCTTACATGTTCCTTGCTAGTTCAGAGAAGGTTTCAGGGGGGAAAAAAAAAAAAAAAGAAAAGAAAAAAGCAGATTAGATATGTAATTTAGAAAGGATTGAATGGTGTGTGTACAGAAGTCTCATTCATTTTGCATCATATTGCAGTAGCAGTCCAGTGAAGTGTTTGACTTCCACTTTTTGAGTTTTTCATAATTCTACTTTTCTATCTTAGAGTAAGACTATGGTTGATTCTGAGGCTTGTTTCTATTTTTTTAAAATGGAAATGAAACTCAGGATTCAGATTATGACAGGAAAAGTTTCAAGTCCGACTTTATCACCATCTATTTTCCAAGTGATTGTCCTGATCATAACATTTTTCTCCTGCTTTGGTATTTTCTGCAGGATAAGAACCCCTAGCTCTACCTCATTAGCATTTTTAAGTAACATCACTACTTAAACAGTAAAAGATGAAGACAAACTGAACATTTAAATTATTTAGAAAARCTGTAAGAGATCTGACCTATTGAGAAACTGATAAGCTGAGTGTAAAACTGACAGGGAAACACATGAAGACAACTCGGTAGTGTTTCAAATGGAAAGGAGAACCTAACGATCAAAGCGATAACAGAATTTGATACGTGTGATATTAAGCACATAGGAGGGCAATAACACTATCTTCAGTGTATCCAGTTACACTGTGCCTTTAAAATGCTCAGTGTCCACTTAMTGAATACATTTCTAATTTCAGTTAGTCAAAATATCTTTTCTTTACTTGGAACAAAAACCTACTACTTTTAACAGTTGAAATAAGTCATTGCACCAAAAAAAAAAAAAATCCTCCAGAAAGCTGCCTCTAGAAATAGGAGGCATATAAAGCAAAATGTTGCTGGGTAGCAAAAAGAGCAGAAAATAAATATAAGTGAAATATGATTTGATGTTTAAGTGTAGAAGCTAGGGATGTGTGGTGACAGATTAAGCCTGAGAACCAAATTTAAGGGATGAAGGGCATACTTGTTTTCAAGTAGAGCAATTATTACTCAGAATATATGCTTATTGCTCAAAAAAAAAATCTGTTCAAARAAAWGTCAAAGAATCACTTCATTATGACRAAAAGAAAATCAGACACTGTATTACTCCAAGCCTCAACAGAGAAACTCAACACAAAATTATCAGAGGGATTATATTTCAGATGAGAARTTGAAGTCAGGTCATTATTTTCTTCTCTGAAAATTTTCAGTGTAGRTCCAGAAATCATTAATCTTTACACAAAATACTAATCTGTGTTTGTTCACATATTTTTTTCAACACTTTCATATCTGGCTAAAACTCTTTGCACTGTGTCTATCAAAGCTAAACTGAGAATACATTCAGAAAGAAAGTAATTCTTCATAAACCAATTAAAAMCATTTTGTAAAGCGATTTCAAATGAAAAACAAGTATTCAATCGCTTATATTATTGCCAAGTTCTGCATGCTTGGGTGTACAAAAATGAACCCTAATAGAGTTGCAAAGGGCAAGAGATTTGCCATCAACACTRTAAAGCATCTGCCCGTAATGATCTGAATGTGAAGGCGTGCGACTCAAACTGTGTATGATTAGAGGAACGCACTGAGCCGTGCTAAAAGGGACAGGGCCGTCCCCTTCGCTGCTCTGATAAATCTACCCTCATCTAAATTGCTCCTGACAACCCCCTCTGCAAGTGTCAATCTATCTAACTGCTTGAAAGGGAGCATCTGCTTTGTAGCTGCAGTAAAATAAATCAATCCCTTGCACTGCTTTTTTTCCACACTTTACAGGTGGCTCTTGTGATGGCCAAGAAGTGAGGTAGCAAAATAGGTCTTTGCCTAGAACTGCTTTGGCTTGTGGATTGCTCCACGTGAAACGGACAGTGGAAATCCCAGAAAACCCYAAATCAAAATTATTTTCAGGAACATTACAATTTGCCCATTTTACCAAAAAGTCGTTCCTCTAGGGAGGTTTCCAAAAGTATTTTGGACTTTCCAGAAAACCCAGAAGACTGTAAGAATACATGCTGCCTGGTAGCTGGTGGCACCACTGACAGTGCCGTAGCACCTCACAAGTCAAGGGAAACTTGGGGAGATGTGAAATAGGAGATGAGTTTGTAGAAAAATTAGTTCTCAGTTCTTCTTTAGAGTTTAAGGGGAACTTGCACAGAAATGGTGACAACTTGTGTCATTTAAGAAAGGCAGAGTTTGAAAGGAAATTCGGGCAATGAATTACTATGAAATGAAGGCTAGCCAAAGTATTGTACTTTCTTTCAAGAGGTCTAGACACTTTGGCACCATCTTTTAAAGGCAGTCCTGAGGCCTGCTGTCTCATTCTCTCCTGAGTTCCTTCAATCCAAGAATACATTTAAATAGAAATACCACAAAGGGACTCAGCTCCTTCCCACCGCCTTTTTTCAGGGCTGGCGGTTTTGGTTTTGGCATCTTCCCAAGCAGCTACTGCAGATTCATTCAGATACACTACGGATCTGTTGAGCAAAAATCCGACAACATCCAACAGCTTATGTGCSTTTTCTTGTCTCTCTCTAAATAAATTTACCTTCAATCTCTTACTCTTTCTCAGTCTCAGAGCAAGGTTCTAAAAGKGAACCTATACCTCTCTGCCCAAGAAATAATTTTGCTCCAGTTCCCAAATCAATCTTGTCTCCCTGCCTAATCACCTTTGCCCACCACTGAGTCTATTCTTCAAGCTTCCAATTAATTTTGCCCAGATTATATTCTCTTTTTATGTGCCTTTGTCTTAGAAACATCTCTCCATTCTCTAAAAGCATGAATTTAGGTTTCCTTCAATTTTTCTTATGGCATCCTTGGCGTTGGAATGGGCATCTACAGCAAGACCCTCTTTTTCTACCTTTTGAGTTGGCAGAACAAACATCAGGATTCCTCATTCCTTCCGTTTTTCCCCTTGAGCTGGTGGTCACAGGGAGAGAAAGGAAGTTTCATTACAAAAAGGAGCAAAGAAGGGGAGAAGAAATTCTCTGAAAACCACACTGAGCTGCCGAGGGAAGGGAAGACAAAGCTCTGCTTGTCTCTCGCAGGGCTCCTAATTAGCCGCGGTACCTCTGGCGCCTGGAGCCTGCGCGCTGAGGCAGGCGGCCTCGCCGAGAGGACGTTCCCTCAACTCTTTGCCACACAGTCTCTTCTTATCAGCAACCTCTTTCTTTCCTCAGGACCTRTTTCCTGGGCCTTTGCCCTGGTGTAACCAGTGACGGCAACCTTTAATGCAAGGTTGGGGGCAGAAGTAAAGGTTACAACATTCATTTGGTGGAAAAAATATTTATGTATTGGAAAGCCACCGAAAGATTTCTGTTGCCATCACTCCTTTTTCTGCGGCTACGACTCGTAGATGTTTGTGAAGCACTTAAAGGATTCCTGTGGCAAGGACCCTGTCAAAACTGCTGTTGAGTGTCTGAGYCTTATGAGCTCTTCTATACCCTCAGGTTTGATCACAGCTGTGAAGCGACCATATGATTAATGTCATCTCCRAGAACGTTTTGCAAGCTAACAACAGAAAACATATTTTTTCCACCACACAACCCTCACCACCAAGACAAAATTCAAGACTATTGAGTATCCATCATAGTTAAAATGAACACCTTTAAAACTGACTAGATTTTATTTAGCCATGAAACTCATGATCTAATATTGTGTAAGAAACATTACAAAAATATATTCCTAAATATTATCTGATGGAATTATTGGTACAGTTTTAGTCAGTAAGTCAAAGAGTCTCCATATGATTGTATCAGACATATTCAACAAGAGAAAATACACAATAAAAAGAAAATGTTCTTACTGCAACACGTGTGGGTCTTTCTTTCCCCTCACAAGTTAATATCTTTATGCTTTTGTTTCTGACAGCCTTTTAATTATATAAATTCCCARGTTTCTCCTTTCAGCAAAAATTTACTTGTTTTAAGCTATTATCTTACACTACATTACACATAAAATGAAATATCTATTAAAAATATACCAAAAAAATACATTACCACCCTTTAAAAAGTCAGTATAAGTTATATTGTCCATATAGGAATCATCTGAAGTGTCAAAAAAATCAGTTTCTTCGGGACGATTTTTATTTTGTTCATTTACAAGAATGGTAAAATTACGGAATATGAGTTAACTCTAGCTTTCCAGATCTGATTACCTTATTTTAATAACAGTACTATATTAAAAAGAACAAAAGACTGCAATACCTTCAAAATACATATTTCCATCTCAATAATAAGATCTCAGCAGTGTTCTCCTGGAATGGAGAAACAAATATTGCAAAATAAACTGGTAGTCTTTARCCCCATTAAAGAGTGTTTTGGAAAATGCAAAAGCAGATAGAAAYATATATTGGACAAAAATGCATATTACTGAGGTTGCAAAGCCAAGAACTGAAATTTTAATGTATCCTAGGTCTAAAGTGCTCGTCGTAATTCATCCCTCTTACACGTATGTATTAGTCCTAGTTACATGAGTCTGCATTATCTTCCCCTGTGCAATCAGTCTCTGAATGGTCTATAATGGCTTGAGAGTCTATACAGGGATAAGTGTTTTAAGAACTGCTTCATTTTKGCAAATCAAATGAGTTAGGAGGTGTGCTCATAGTTACAAATGTAATGAAACGAGTGAAGAAAGCTGAACGTTGCACGTCACAAGTGTGTTCTATCTGCCTGTCCTCCAGGAACAAGCCACAAACAACTAAATAGACGTCTCAGAAACATCCAGTAACAGCAGTCCCCACTTTCTGGACAATCAGAGTACTCGCAGTTACAAGAAAAATTATGTCTGAACATGAAAAACGCTACACAACATATGAAGTTTTTCACATAATACTTCATTAAGATGTGAAACCCTTGCTGTGGGAAGCTATGAATGGTGAAAATTTGCATTGCTTCAAAGACCAATTGAGCAAATTCACGGCAGAAAAATACACTGCAGCTATTAAATACAAAAACAATACATCTGGCTCAGAAAGCTGCTGTAAACTGTTGGAAGCTGTAATAACATGCAGGAGGAAGTATTACTCTAAGCTTTGGTGTTTATGCTCTTATCAAGACACCAGCTTTTAGCATCTAATTTCCAGCCACTTCTACACACAGGATATTGGGCCAGATAGACTTTTATCTATCATCTCAGCTAGACACAGCACAACCATCCTCATGCTTGCATTAATACTGTGAAAAATGAGGTCCTAATATGCTGCAACTGGAAAGCCACAATCTGTGGATACTTCTCGCCTTACCCTTACTGTGCTTCAATCCATCATCCTCTGTAAACTATAGAAATCAACACCCTTCCTCAGCCACGGGAGAACTGTGAAAATAAACTCATTAAAGTTGTGAAGCAGTCAAGAACTATAGCGACAGATACCACAGAAAAGCCCAGGAGAAAAATTAATCATTCTTTTTTCTAGAGCAGAGTTTGAATAGTGTGCAGTGTGCAGTAAATAAGGCTCAGGACTAATCATAAGGAGAAAAAAATATCGATTAAAACTGCTCATTCAATAAGAATTGCCCGTCCTGAGCCATGACTGAGGCAAGGAGCTTATGCGAAAGAGCGTGTGGACACGTCATTAAACTGATATAAYGCCTATAGTCTGGAGGGTCTACATAAAACTGCACAAACAACCTCTTTTTTTACCACTAAGGACTTCTGAACGATTGACTTTCTATGATGGTAACAATCTTTTAGCACAGTTTCAGATAGGTAAAAATGTATTTTTCTTTTCTAATTGCTCTAAAAAAGCAGATTAAAACTCCAGACATTCCACCACATGGTGTCAAATTTGCGAAATTTTGCCAGATGAATTAGGCCATCTATATCCATCACCAACGACCTCTTCCACTTAAACTAATGGAGTGACTGATGGCACTTTGTTAACATCTATTTTAACAYTAAAGAAAATGAGACAGTTTGCCAATAAATTTCACAGATATTTGCTAAGAGCAGAGAAATATGGAATTGTCAGGCTCTGAATTAAAAGCATATTTCAGTGGCTATGTAGTCTCTCTTCATTTTGCTGAATATACCCCCTCTTGCCTGGCATTCTGTCCATTAAAATTGCCTCTTCTGTACAWCCCCCAGTGCTGCCTTCCGTAGCCAGCCACTCTCCGTTCTAATACTCATTTCCTTGCACAATAACCTTTTCAGATTTGATAYACAATCAGCTTCCCCGGCCAGTCCAAATACCCCTAATTCAAAGGTCTCTCTCCCTRCTTGCTTCCCTCTTCAACCTTCTTCCAGCTACACCTCACTCAGAACACATGCCTGTGTGGTCTACATGGAAAAAAAGGAAAATAAGAGCAAATAACAGATTTGTAACATATAGATATTTTATTTACAATGTACTTTATTTATCTGAAATGTTACTTGTGCACATTATATGAGAAGGTCCCTGATAGATCATTAGGTTACTTCGTTATGCAATAGATGTGCACCAAACAGGAAGCAAAGTGATTGCAAATTACTTAAGAGCATAATCTGACAAATTAGCTATACAGATGACAAGGAGGATATGGAAGTGGATAAATAATTGCTTGATAAAATTGAAAACTAAAAATAAGAGTAAATTATGTTATTTAACAAACCTTACCATTGACCTACTTCAGGGGTCAAATTGCTAATATTAATGTGTTGGGTTTTATCAAACTGCAAAAATAATTTAGATACACGGGATCACTACTCATATCTAAAGAYATTTGAAGAACAAAAACAATGACCCTGTCAAATCAGCAAGTAAACATAAAAGACATTAAATTCACAGTCTAGTCTCAGAACTACCAGTAACAAATACACTGGAATAAAAGGTTTGCAATTCAAGCCACGTTCAGTGGAAAAAAAAATACATATAGCAAAAAATATTCCCAAATCTAATTTATAACAGTTCCCATTTTTCACTTTCCTAAGAGGCACCTCCTTCCTGTGACAACACCAGTGCTGCAGAGCTTAACCTACTGCAGCAGGTTAAGCAGAGCTTAACCTACTGCAACACTTGTCCGGGCTATGATGTAAGCAAGTGTGTAAACACAACAACTAAATGTGACAGAAATAAATATATGTATATTTTTTGAAATAAAATCTGTCAGTATCTGTTTTGGAATGAGCTGAATCAATCTCTTTGCTCGCACTACTGTTTTGACTAGATCTCCATTGACTATAATGGGAATTTTCATTCCCATTATAAAAATTCCCATTATAAAATTCAATGCAGGGAGGAAGGGGACAGGCTGTTTTCACTGGTGGCCAGCGATAGGACTAGGGGTAATGGCCACAAGCTGGAGCACAGGAAGTTCCGTCTCCAGGTGAGGAGGAACTTGTTCCTGTGAGGGTGACAGAGCMSTGGAACAGGCTGCCCAGGGRGGCTGTGGAGTCTCCTTCTCTGGAGGTCTTCAAAACCCGCCTGGATGCCRCCCTGTGCCACATGCTCTAGGTGTGCCTGCTTGAGCAGGAAGGTTGGACTAGATGACCTCTAAAGGTCCCTTCCAACCTTGCATATTCTGTGTTTCTGTGAATATTCTGTAATTTGGACACACAGGATGGACATCAACACCTATAGAGATGTAGTTGCCATTTGGTGTCTTAAACTGGAACCTGTTTTCTTTTCTTAGAAAATGTGCGTGCAATGGATGGGAAATAGTGTAAAATGATTTTAATAAAAACATAACCTTGTGGAATTAATTTTCACCAAACCTCTGTTATAGTAGATAGCTATACATTAGAAATACATAAAGATTAAACTAGATACAGAAAAGTGGTAATAGTACATCTTAAAAGCAAAACAAACATRTTGAAAATACTGTCAATAGGAGGAAGTAATTAGAAAGCAATAAAAGTCATCACATAAAGGCTATAAAAGTCAAACAAAATGTATTCCCTATTTCCCCGAGGGACCTACGTGCACAAAAATGCTGTAGCRGCAGGCAGGGGTTTACACTGTTCATTATGCTTTATGTACATAACCCAAAAAGTTGTCGGAATATTTTATCCAGAAATGATAGTAAGGGTTAGGACGTGCGCTCTGATTGGAAATGGCTGGAAGAGGAATCCCAGGGTGCAGGGGGCTTGTCCCCATACAGTGAAGGGAGGGACTGCAGCAGTGTCACTTCACCTGGCACTGGATTGTCTCTTAGGGACTATAGTCCAGTAGCATAAATTAAAGCAGCTTGTAAAAWGCTTCGACTGGTGATGAATGCAATGAAAAATTACCCAGCACTTTAACCTGCTCCTTAATGGCTCCACCATGGATATCCATAAAGATTAAACTGAAGCAAAGAGGAGAATCTGGTTGGAGATTTTTAAAAACAATGATTTGTCCTTCTTGATCACTASTGCAGTCACTGTGAAAATGCCTGCCTTGAAAGCATCTGTATTTGCTCATCATAACATTCCTAACCGTGGCAAGTCACAAGATAACATCTTTAAAAATACATCAGCCTTCATTTACTACCTCACTCATTCCCRTCTTCGTTTCTGCTGCAACACCACCACTTAGAACCAGCGACATCATACATCAACTTTAAAGAGGTAGAAAGCAGGATTAATTCTATTGGATCACCAAATGACTAAAGCGATCGACGTCAGCCAGGAAAGAAAGCAAGATGGTAATCAAAATGTATCGATGTGGTCCATTGCAGAGTTAAAAATGACTTATCTTCTAAAGAATGACTGGAAATTATAGATATATCAACTGCTTTCCTCTTTTTCCTTTCCTTCTCCTTAAACATTTTGTAAAATTTCTTATCTTAGTCTTCCCTGACTCCATCAGTCCTCCCAGGACTGCTGAGTTCTGTATCTTGACGCTTCCATTGGTATTGGTAGATGTTCTGRCTACACAAGATTTTAGACCAGATCCTCAGTTCCTGCTGAGGATCTGCAAGAACTCCCATCTACATTTGCTCTAGCAGACTTCAGAAGGTTCACAAGAGGAGGAAGCAGGAGAAGGCCGAAATTCATCTGCAGAGATTGACTACAGAGCTGCACATCCAGGGTCACATTGGGCTCCTACGGAATATTTATTACACAAACTTCCTGAATTTGCCTAACCCTCAGTAGTAAGATTTCTACCACATGTCCTGAAAATTGATCATGTTGCTACCTATACACACTGTAAATATTTCAAACTTGTGAAGAGATCTAAGGAAATCGGTAGAGAAACTTCTCTAAACTTTGACTGAGAACATTTATGAGGAACACGAATAAGTTTGAAAAAGATATAATATACAAAGTGGAGGTTAAGTTTCAAAAGAAGCCCACACATTTGAAATGGCAAACATGCAGATTCAAGACGGCAATCAACTATCACTAATACTTAACAGCATATGTTAAATGCTGCTGTAATCATTAATCTGCATTTCATGGTGATGGACGAAAGGAGGACAATTAAATATATATCTCCCAAAGGTTTAAAATTCCTCTTCCTTACCTTTCCTGATAGGGTAAGAAAAAGAAATAGGGAATCCAGGAATGCTGGTGGTGCTTGAGACATCAGTACAAAAACTTGGACCTATTAATTAAAAGTAGCATAACTGAAATTAGAAATAAGCATAGACTAACTGGATACCCTGTTGACCTACATGTAATATCCTTGCCAGTCTTTTATTTTCTGAAATAAATAGCTTCCAACACAGAAACATGGCACTAGCTCTAGGATCACCAGAAGAGTATCTCACAAGTACGGGAGAACCTTAGCCTAAGAAAGTTTGTTTCTCTCTTTCTATTTTTTTCTCCTCTCCACACAATGCAATTGGTAACAAAAAGCAGAATTAGTATCCTTATTGATACTAGCATTCATTAATAATCTCAATTCAAAAGTGAAAACAGCTTTGTTAAACCCTAATTATAGCTCCATGCCGCATTTAAATACTTCAAATGCTTTCTGCTCCACAAATGGTTTTTAGGATCAGATTTTGCACGGGAAGCCGCAGGAACCACGGGGCCCTGCACAAGCACAGAAGTAGATCCGAGCAGTTCTCGGGGGCCACCGGGCTAAACTGGGGCTTTGCTGCGAGCGAGACGCTGCTGGCAGGAACAGCTGAGGAAACAGATTGCGACTCGCAGACGGGCAACCTGCTTGCTGGGTTTCTTGTACGTTGGAGAAGCGTCTTGGGCCAGGGCTGAACACRGCGGAGCGGTGCCGAGTGACACCGAGCCAGGACGGAGCCAGGCCCTGGCAGGCGGGAAGGGGAAAGTGGCTCCGCGCGGCCCAGCCTCCCACGCGGGGCTGGAAGGAGCCAAGGGGAGCGGCAGGAGCCCTGCTCGCTCGCCCGGCCCCGGCCCGGCCCGCGGCCCCGACGAAAATCCAGGGCTCTTCTGCAATGCCGTTGAAGTTGCAAAAAGACTAGGAGTTAGCACTTTACCTAAAACTACCCTTTTTTTTATTTATGCTGCAATAGAAGAGCTGTATGTGCTGCCTGTTGCCAAATCTCAGAGATTTATGGAGACCTTTAAAGCTATTTTTACTAAAATTAAGACCATCTCTATCTATTAAGGAAAAATTATTATCCATTATGTATTATCCATATATACATAACATAGTTCTATTGGACAAACAAAGTAGAAGAAAATTCCTGTTTCAGTAAGAAGAGTTTTATATTTTCTTAGATTATTGTATATTTTTAATTATTTCATGTATATTTAAGGTCTTGGCATGCAGGAATTGAACATCCTGTTAGGTGAAGCATGGGATTTTGCCCCCAGTTTTCTGCTTTGTGCCCCAATAACAGGAAACCATTTTAAAAATAAGTGAAAATCTTCCACTCTTCCTTACAATCTATTACGCTCATAAAAACTTCTTTTTTGCAAAGTTCAGAAACACAGTTAATATATGAATGTGCACCAATTCCAAGAAAAACAATCCCAGCAGAAGCAGAGAAGGTAAAATAACCTACAGGCTGCCCTCCCGATTTTTCTAGGATTTCTCAAAACACCCGCAGCCGTGCCCTGAACCGCTGCTCCACCTGCAGTCAGTAGCCAACACAGAGGCTCAAGGGCAACTTCAGATGCCGCTTCATCCCACCTGGCCTCCAGCTCCAGAGGCCATGGGACATGTCCTTAAGTTCCCGTAGGAATCCATCCACATTCTTATACAACCTTCCTATACATCCGCCTGCTCAAACAACCTTCCTAAACCCAGTGGTGTTGTCCCAAACTGCGATCACAATCCAGCACAATGACTTCTCAGTGAAAAGACAGCCCTTWAAAAGCCAGATGATTTACTAAGTAATTAACATCAGTATTCAGCTACTAAATAACCAAACTAAGAGTTGCCCTGTATTTCCTCCCAAATGTTGTAAAATGATCCTAATAGTGAGGGGGAAAAAAAGAAGTTATAAAACTGTAAGTAGAAGATGAGAATTCAGATAGAGCGTGTTCCCTGTTCCCAAAGACAATCGATGTGCATTTGTCAATTCRTGAATATTAAATTTTTTTTACGAGGTACGTAATTACTGCACAAGCAAAATTCCAAAGGCAAAGAAATGCATCAAACCATGGCAGGTTCGGCCAGCCGAGCCCGGCTGGGTCCAGCAGCACAACACAGAGGCTGCAGGGCAGGTGGACTGGTCCCTAGACCAACACACCAGGGACAGCATTAGCGCACGTGTGGAAACACCTTAACTTTTCCAGTCCAGCACTAGCAACAGCGTGGCCAGAAGGCACCGAAACAGCAACATGGGCTTCTCCTACCACACCAGGACAGGTCCGGTGCCGRGGCACTATCTGGGAACACAGCAAAATTATAAGCAGTGAGACATTAGGAGACACTATCAAGCACAATCTCTCCCAGAGACCCCATGACACAACCGTGCAATGGCTTTAAAGTCTGGCATTTTTCTCTAAAGGTATTATTATAGCCCACATTACAGAAAAAGAAGAAAAATATGCCCATCTCTTTTCTACGGTTTGTTCTTCATTATAACACATGTCAAAACTAGTTTTCATTCAAATAAACTGAAATGAAAGAAATAAGGAAAGAAAYAGAGTAATTAGTTTTCTATCAAAAAAAATCAGGCTCCCCCACCATCGAGTTCGTACTTTTACAGACTAAAATAATGGCTCTTCTTTACTATTGGCAGTAAAAGTGCTGTTCCCCTAAACAGGCTCAAGATGTTGGTATGACTCCCTTTCAATACCCTTTCCTTGCTTCCATGTGCTCTGTAGCCACATGCAATCCTTTTGGCTTGATTTTGCATGTCATTCCAGACTTGATCCATTATTTCCATAAATACCAACATCAGTTAAACGAGATAACTTCTTCMCACAAGGTATGTTAAAACACCTAGCACATACAAGTGTTTCCTGAAAACACTTTCTGCAAGGGATAGTTTCTATCTTGAGCATTCCTGGTGAAATCAATGGAACTACCACCATCCCCTCTGAAAAGCATTATGGTCAATAGTATGTTAGATTATGAATGTTTATGTATCAGACCATTATTGAACTCTTGCTAAAGATACTTTTTAAAATTAGAAAAATTTTAGCAGCTGTAACTTAAATTTTTAAGTCACCTTTACAGGAGYTATAAACGTTCCTTACTAAAAAGGATTTTTTTAGAGAAGGAAATATTACAAATAAACCAGGGCATGTTTTCCTTTGCTGTTCTCCTATTTCAGCTAAGTGTCCTTAGAGAAAAAGAATATACTCAAGTTTACAATGAGAAACACTTATATTCTCCAGCGTGAACAACTGTCATGACCCATCCGTACAGACAAGACACGTGGCGAATGTGTTCCGTATATATGAAGTAACACGCTCCTGTTTAATGGAAAGGGAAGAACACAAGCAAACACACTCCCTCTGGATAGACCGCAGCTGTGCTGCACGATGCTCAGTAACAGGGCACGAACAGAGCAGAGCCACTAACGAGCTCTAAATCAAGTCACCACACAAATCATGCGGGAGAATTGGATTATAAATTCCATCCTTCCCCAAAACAGATACCACATTTTAAAGAGCGATGTTTATCTCTTAAATTTGACTGACTGTCTGGCATGGCAAGCTGCACAGCCTGTGCGAAACGCAGCGGCACTAAATGCAGCCGTACGGTGCGTTTTGATTTTGGTCAATGGGCTGGTAATCAGAGAATAGTTCAACAGCTAATTGACCTGGGACGCCGCAGAACTTGGGCAAACTGAATATCTGAACTGTTGTTTTCTGGAGTGCTAAAAGCACCTTTAGAATAAAAAGAATTTGGAGTTCAAACAGGTATGATTTTGATAATTATACTAAATTTAGTCCTAGAGGGAATATTAGAAATAATAAAATGCACTGACTAGGAGGTTTCTGGCAAAACAACCTCAAAGCCATTTTCATTAAAGCAATTTCCATTTCTCTAGGCCTCTTCCTTCCTTACAGAATAAAACAAATAAGCCTAGTTCTAGGTCAGCTGGAGTGTTTCAGAGCATTCTGCCTCCCTCGCTGCGCCTGCCGTGGCGCTTCCCGCTCGCCCGGGGCTCTGTGTGCTGCAGCCCTCCTTTGTCTGAATAATGCCAAACGTCGCCAACGCTTGCAATGCAACAGCCTGACTTCCAGCACGGCGAAACTTCGCACCCGAGCCCTGCCGCAGGCTGCACGGGCGGCGAGCGATGCCCAAAGTTGAGCCCTTTCACCCAGCATGGCCAGCAACCCAGTTTCGCTCCACTGAAACCCAGCTACCGTTAAAGTAATGCTGCTGTTAACCCAACCTGCGCCTTAAGTTTTACACATCCTCTGCCTTGACCTCGTAAAGGGCCTCTCATAAAAAGATCCTCGTTCTTTGTTTTATAGCCCCATTACTCTGGCATGCTTCATTTTGGCCACAAGTGAGGGTGGCAACCATGGGCAAGGGAGGGGGGTAAAACCAGGTATGGGTTTTTACCCAAAGTTTCAAGCATGCAATAGCTTTTCTGTGATTAACACCTCCATCAGAGATCAAAAAGTAGTAATTTGAAGATGAAATGTCAAAGGGAAGGTGGGAGTGAATCGTGCACATGAGCCCGGGAATGGGAATCCAAGTTCTGCACCAGAGCTAGCAACACAGAATGGGCAAGTGCCTGGTGTCGCATTGAAGGCACGAAATTCGGTACTACTGTATCCATAAAATGACTGCCTGTGACTTTAAACCAAGACTCGCACTCGGCGTGAACCATTTATTGTCCCTGGGAAGCACACAGGGATGGGAAGGAGGATGAGAGGAGCGGTGATGATGATGGTGACACGAAAGAGGAGGCTCTCTCCCCAGCGCCTGCAAGGGGAGCGGCGTCCCTACCTCAGCAAGCTGGAGAGGGGGATAGCGCCAGATCCAGTGCCCAGGATCCCTCCTTTCCTCCCGGACAGGAGTTTCTCCACCAGGGCCACATTCCCCGTGCGAGCCGCCTCCAGCAGTTCCTGGTCCTTGCCCATGGCCGCGCTCGGCGCCGCGCGGCCTCCGCTGCCCCGCGGAGCCCCCCGCCCGCCCGCCCGCGCGCGCAGATTCCCGCAGTGCCTTCCCCGGCAGCGGGAGCAGCGGCGGCAGGGAGGGAAGGAGGCAGGGAGGGAGGGAGGAGGAGAGTCACCTCCTCCTAGTTTCCCTGGATCATTTCTGGGTGGAGTGAGGGAGAGCAGAGGGCGGGGGGGGAACGAGGCCAATCAAGGACCTTCCCCCCCGCCGCCGCCGCCGCCATTCGCACACCCYGAACCGCGGCGCGGCGCGGGGGAGCCGGCAGGGGCGGCGGGACGAGGAGCCACGCGCCGGCAGGGAGCGAGGGAGGGCAGCGGGGAGGCAGGGAGGCAGGCAGGGCGGCGGGGCCGCAGCCCCAGCCCCAGCAGGGCCGTTGCTGCGGAGACGCGGCGCGCGCGCTCCCAATGGCGGCCGCCCGCGGCCCCGCCCGCCGCGGCCCCTTCCCCGCCGAACCGCCCCGCCGCACCTGCGGCCCCCCGCGCCGCCCGGCAGCCCCGCGGCTGCTGCGGAGCCGGGTGGGCATGGGGAGCGGGATGGGGATGGCGATGGGGATAGGGGTACGGATAGGGATGGGGATAGGGATACGGATGGGGATACGGATAGGGATACGGATAGGGATGGAGATGGGGATAGGGATGAGGGATGCCCACAGCGCTGGGCGCCCTCGGGTGCGGCCAGCGGCGAGGCCGCCCCACGGAGGGAGTGGAGCRGAGCGGGAAGGGCGGGCGGGCCAGGTCCATGTTAGGGGCGCGGGCGGGCGATGGGCTCGTGGCCCCCCAGGCGAATTAGCGGAGATGCCGCGCGGAGCACCACGGTATCCATGAAGGTGCGGGCAGAGCAGCAGGACGCGGCGTAACCCCCGCGGGAACGTGGCTGAGCGCCCCGCACGCAGCCCGAGCTTGTCCGTGTGGACAAAAACCAAGGAGAACGGGGCCCCGCGGGSCTCGGGAGCCAGCCCGGCTCGCTGGCTCCCAAGGCCACAGAGGGACCTGCCTGACACGGATCGCTCTGCAGGGGCACYGCTCCTCGGGTGCTCCAAGGAAGGAAAACGTGGCCAGGTTCATTTGGGTCTGTTGGGGCAGCATCACTTGTTCTGGTACTAGGGGTCTGTTGTGGGTTTCTAACATGTAACCCTTCAAATTTTATATATGTGTATGTATGTATGTATGCATATATAAATATACATACACATGCACTTTGTAGCACTTTTTTTTGTTCATTCAGGGCTCTTACCAACTGCRCTGAAAATTCTCTGCCTTGGCCAAATCGCTTCCACATCCTTCCTCAATTCACTGGTTCCTGATGCTGTGGATACATGGAAAGGCCAATAAGGGCCCTCTCTGCTCCCGTTCCACGGGTACAACAGGCAGCTAAGACAAGGCCCCTCACTGATGCTCCATGGAGATCAGTGGCTCCCATTCAGTGTCCCCACAAAACGACGTGAAGAATCGGGTCCTGGCCCTGCGATTAATTTAAAACACAGCAATAACAAAATAACATTGCAGTAGGGTGGATTTTAATATTTTGCTTTTAGAGAAATGCTGTTAATTACTTTAGACCTATAGTAAGYTGTGAATCAGTGGCAATATCATCGTGGATTTCAAAAATTACTGCTTTTATTCCTTGAAAGCCACTGTTTTGCAGAGATACTCTTTCAAATATTTTCTAGCTAATTAAATCACTTTAGAGTCTTAAACATTAATTGAAATCTCTCTTACCAAGGAAAAAAATGATCATCGACACCCATTGTTCCAATGTAGTTTTCTCCAACAACAGAACAAAATCTATTTTCTAGTCAGAAGATATATTTTACTTAGTTTGGTATTTTCCTGAGCATGAAATGATATCTTCTCCAATATTGTCAGCAGGACATGTAATTGAGCATTGATATAAAATTATTAGTTGTAGAGATGCTATAGCTGTGGCCTTTCTAATTGAAATAGATAACAATGGTCTGATTTTTATGGTCTAATAGTGTGATCACAAGTGTTTCATTGAAGTTTGTTTTGGAATAAATAATCGTGTAGTCACATGAATTGGGATCTAAGTCCTTACTTGGAACTGGGGCAATTTAAGTCCTTAGTCATAACTGTGTCACAGTGGAAAGCAGTGATTTAAAGCTAGAATAAAAAGTTCTGTGTCTTGTTACCAACCGCTTGAGTTAGTAACCTAGTTTCAAAAGGATAGCCATAAACTAACAATACCCTTTCCTCAAACCATTTTGAGGCTCCTTGATGTCCTATGTTGAGGTAGCTGTATTTTCCCTTTTGTATTTCTGTCAGCATTAGATTTCATATGCAGTCTCATGATTACCTGATAAATACCTCTTTGTGTTTCTATGCATCCTATAGTGTGCTCTGCATGGATAGGCTTCTTCACATTTGCTGAAGAGATGCCAACAGTCTCTCTGTGAAGAGCTTATCATAAGGCAGAGGCCAGCCCTGCACATTTGTGAATAATTGCAAGTAGATACTAAGGAAAACTCAATTTTTTTAAGAATTTGGATTGTTTATGTGGTTGGATCAGCAGATGGCAAATATGACTCAGTATAAACGTTACATAATTCTTCTTGGAAAAATAAAATCTCAAGATTGTGCTCTAATTGAAAAGATCATGCAGAAAACTGTTCAAAAACAATATGGGGAATCAAGGTAGAAGTATCAATGGAGCAGATGCTCTCACTAAGCAGCATTCAGAAAGATCTTGTGAAGGTAGTAAGGTTCAAAACATATCCCACTAAAGCTGTCAATTCCTAGCCCAGCAGAACTGAAAACTCCATACAAAGTATTTAATTTCACAGCAAATAGAACTGAAAACAGTTATTCTAACAATTTGAAAACTTAAAGGGAATATAAGCAGAGCTCTTTAAGGGAATGATTAAGTATGGGTAAGTTATTAGGGTTACTGAAGCGAAGAATTCAAAACATCAGTTGATCTGTTTCCAGAGATAAAATCAATAGCGGGATAAAAAACAAACAAGCAAGTAAGCAAGCAAGCAACCAACCAACCAAAAAAACAACAATGAGCACTCAGACTAAGTTGAATCCAGATAATCAAAATTACTAGATAAACTGGGGTCCTTTGTGTTTTTACATGTCTTATGTTCCTTGTTACTATTAATAGCAGCTTAATGGTGTAGACAGTGTTAAAAATTGTGTGTTYGTTAAAAATTTTAAATGGATACAGAATGCAGAAGAATTGCTTTGTGATTTGAAGCAGTCAGTGATGAGAAAGAAAATCTGTAAAATAGCCAAAATATATTTCAAAATATTGACTGCTTTAAACCAACGCTGTTCCGTACCACAACAGAATTTTGATTATATGATTTTAGTACTTGGGCAGACGTTTTCATTTGTGACCACTGCAGCTGTCAGTGCCTGAGTGGCATCACACCTTCAATTTCAAAATTCCTCTTAACACAACATATGCCTTACCTTCTGTTTTCTTCCATTTTCTAAAATAGAAAGCAGTTGGCTTACCTAGAAATTCTTTCAACAGATTTGTCATTTGAAAAGGATGGGTTTGACTGTAATAACGAGAGGAATTAATTGGTTCTTATAATGCAGCTATCACATGACACCGATCACATTGGTTCGCATTTCAAGGAWATGTTGTCATTTTAGGGAATACAGAAGGTGATACAGTTTACAGAAGATGYAACTTCTTGATTTCCACCTTCTTATACTTAAGACTTTCTCACCTTCTGTGKCTTTCCCCTCTCTATTTTCAAGCACAAGTATGGAAGAGACATGAAAAACTGAGTAGTAACTGCTGAAAAATAAAYGTGTGATATTAAAAACCGTTGTGCAGGACAGCAAACATGAACATTTTATTTCAAAAGACTCCTTTGTCAATTCTCTCATGTGAAGACTATTTAAGGAAAGTCTTAAGATCCCCATTGCAAATTCTGACAGACATTCTGAGAGAGAGCTCAAAATGCTTGAATAAGCCATCAGATCAATTTGTTAGTCAAATATACATATGTATGTATGTATGTATATATATTATTAAGTAGGCCTGATTGTTTATCTCAATTTTGTAGGCTCCATGGTAGGGGATCTAGTGCTATTTCTCATATGTTTTCTAGACATGGAGGGTTTCTGAAGCTTGATATTGTCCTTTCCTCTTTTCGGCAAGTGAGGCTCAGGGAAACTCAGCCGTGGTCATGGCTTCATTTGCTCATTTGCCAGAAATGCTCTTGTCTCACAGGCTGAGCCCAAAGTGGAGGCCCCAAAGGCCCATCTTGTTCTCATTTCCCGTCAAGGTGAAATCAAGACGCACATCAGGCTCCCTCTGACGGAAGAAAGCACCAGTGTGTGGTCCAGAAGGGAGACRTGGCACACAGTGGACGTGTCCTTAGTTTAAATAACTGGGTTATACCATGGTACTTCCAGGCTGCTTCCTCCAGCTCTGCTCATTAAAATATGCACAAGACTGCAGTTGTTTTAAATAGAGACCATGAGTATTTGAACTAGACAGATTAAGTGGAAGTTACAATAACATGTAAGGCAAAAGACATACAAATTTTGATGAGATACCCCCATCAATCGTGAATTCTGATTAGATAGAGCATCTGTGTATACTTATATGGTCCTCATTCTCAGTGATGTTGCACAGCAGCAAGATGCTGTCACAGTGTTTGCACTGACTGATCCCAGTGCACCGTTCTCATGAGGCTCAGTACACACTGAAGAAAAGGAGCAAGAAATTAAACTATTATTCTCTCACCCAGAAACTGACCTACAGAGACAGCTGAACATATCATATCAGAATGTGGTGCATTCTCCAAAGGGGAGCAGAAAAATGTCCCACAGCTCCAAAGTCCAAGGTGTGATATGTGCAGACTGCAGATTGTGTCTGCCCTGGAGAACTGTGCCTCCAGGAAGCAGTGTTGGGATAGCACCGACAGTGAGGAAAATGTCTGCCATGCTGTCGTCAGTGCAATTTTGTTCTCATAGGAGATGTTAAGATTAACTGGAATATCTATACATTTCTTTACATGCATTTGTTGTGTGACAGCAGGTGGGATTAGCAGTATAATTATTCATGCAATYCTTCTGCCATGTAGTAGGTTTATATCAGTTTGCTATCAAAATATGCCTAAGACTGTTTCTCTTGCATTAGAGAGAAATGCAGAATGAAATGTGATTACAAGTCGGTAAAAGCAGCATGCTGATTAGATGCCCCAATCCAGTGTATGCTGACAGGCTATAACATTAAAGCATGTACAGCTCAGTGTACAGCTTTTTTTGCAATAAAAATAGCTTGTTTCCACCCCTAATATACTGCAGCCTCTTTTGGACTTTAAAACCGCTCCCCCTTTCTTGTCTTTCTTTTAAAATGGGTACAACCTTGCCAACTCCTCAGGTTTTGACTGCTGGAAGAATGACCATAGAGTTGTCTCAGCTTAAACATGCTGGCAGTGGGGGACCACAATTGAAGATACAGGCAGCTATTAAAATTGTTCACAGGTACTGTTGTTGGCTCTCAAGCAGCAGAGTGCAGGAATGCCACCCCAAAGGGCCTGCTCCACTATAAGACATATTTAGAGGTATTTTGCCCATGATTCCCATTCTCTTTGTGTCTCCACCGATAACAATTAGTATATAAGGAATATGTGGTGGTAAATCAGTCAGAGCTCATCTAAATGGTTGAATAATCACTTGCATATCAAATATCCTTTGGGTATCTTTATGCTTATGGATACACATTTTGATGACCTATAAGGCAGGCTGTGTTTGAAATTCCAACTGTGCRGCTCCACATCACATAGCTTCAAACCTCACTGGCTCCAAAAGAAGTACTGGTTAATGGAAATGAATTATGCATAAAGAAGAAAATAGAATATACTGAGGTAGTGATCTGGGAAGGGTCAGAACTGTCTATGAGTATTTAAAAGGTATAAATTTCATAGGGGGAGCTGGAGAAGTATTAGTTTGATATAACTAAGAATAGTAGGATGATACTTGACAAACATGACAAACAACACTGCAGTGAGAGTTAACTCTCAAAAACAAATGGAGACACTGTCAAGTACACAGTCAAAAACAGTCTGCCATGGATTCTGTTAGTCATAATTCAGCAAGTCTTTCTAATTTTGATAGCTGTTCTTAAGGAATATCAATCATGCAGCTAACAAACTTTGGACTGGATTATTGGATCTGGACAATTACTTTTGAGTGAATGTAACTTTTTGTGGTTAAAAAAAAATTGCTTGTCATTTCAACYAATACCACAGAATCATAGAATCATTGTGGTTGGAAAAGATCTTCAAGATCATTGAGTCCAACCATAAACCCCTTGACATCCTGACTTCTTTTCAAGTGGTTGTAGAGAGTGATAAGGTCTCCCCTGAGACTAAATAACSCCAGYTCCCTCAGCCGCTCCTCATACAGCCKGTGCTCCAGCCCCTCCACCAGCTTCATTGCCCTTCTTTGCACACACTCCAGCACCTCCATGTCCTTCCTGCAATGAGGGGCCTGAAACTGAACTCGGTATTTGAAGTGAGGCCTCTCCAGCACCGAGTGCAGGGGGACGGTCACCTCCCTGCTCCTGCTGGCTACACTGTTCCTGATACCAGCGATGAAGCCCTTGTCCTTCTGGGCCTCCTGGGCACCCTGCTGGCTCAAGTTCAGCTCGTGTTGACCAACACCCCCAGATCCTTTTGTGCTGCACAGCTCTGCAGCTGCTCTGCCCCAAGCCTGCAGTGCTGCGTGGGGTTGTTGTGACCCAAGTGCAGGACCCGACACTTGACCTTGTTGARCCTCWYACAGTTGGTCTCAGCCCCTGGATCCAGCCTGTCCAGATCCTTCTGTGGAGCCTTCCTACCCTCAGGCGGATCAGCTCTTCCTCTCAGCTTGGTATACCAGGGCTGTTCTTTACAGGGCAAGGCCAAGGGAGAAACTCAAATTATTGTGCCACAAGAAAAGATGTTTGAAACAGATTGATGAATACAAATAGCTTGCCTRGACCATATTATATTCAAACAGTGTGAATGCTCTTCAGATATAAAACCAATGGATTAAAAAATGCAGCTACAGCTTAAATTGGTGTTGTTACTAGATAAATGGAAGATAGCAAAAGTGATGCTTATAACTTTTAGAGGGCTTGAAAAAGGATTTGGAGAGCTACAAAGTTTGTTTTCTGTGTCGTGTCTGGCAAATTAGTAGACATCTGGTTACACATAATTGTGAAGATTCAGTACAACTCTTGGAGAATCAAGTCATGCCTCATGACTCTGTTGCAGTTCATTGAAGGAGTCAAAGAGCATATGGCAAGTGGCAATGCAATAAATACATTTTATTTTGATTTCCAAAAAGCTTTTACCAAGGTTCTTGTTGAATACTTTAAAAGAAGATAACTGATACCAAGTAAGAGGGAAGATTTTGTTATGAAAGAACAATTGGTTAAAAGACTGAAAGCTAAAGGGAATAGTCAATTTTCATAATGGTAAAGAGGTTGCCAGGGCAGCTGCTAGGGCCTGTGCTATTGAACATGCACGTAAAGAGTCTCTGCAGAGTGTGAAAAGAGAAGTAACAAAGTTTGCTAACGAAACAAGATTTCAAAATAGATGTAAATAAAACTAAATACAAAAGAGTATAGCGTGACATCGACAAAATGCAGAATGCTGATAGTATTGGCAACTGCAAAAAAAATCTGTATTACAGCATATAAAGGAGATTTTTGATTCCCCCCCTTTTCTTTTCATCTCCAAAGCCACTGTTAACATCTCCTTAATTTCAAATCTTTAGGATACTTCTCTGTAAATGCTGTTTTAATGCTACACAGTAATCAAAACAGTATACAAAATTGGTAGGAATTATTAGGAAGAGAATTGGGCACACAATAAAATAAAGGGCATCRTTATGTCAAAGTCATCTGAAAAAGGTTACATCAGAACTAGACAAGGTACAGTAAAAGATAAATGGCATAGTCAGAGGTATAACACATTCTTCATATAGCCTAAAGAGACAAGGCCACTTRGGTTTTTAAAAAAGGTAAGTATAGGGTGGTATAGGATCATGTAAAATCATAAATGAGAAGGAAAAAGTAAGCTAGAAAACAATTATCTGTTATTTTTCCCTAAACACGAAAGGGGGGGCCAGCAATGAAATTGTCAGGGGCCAGGTTTCAAACGCTCGAACACACGTTCTGYGCTTGATTCATAGGCTGTGGGTTGCTCTATATTAGGCTGCACATGCTCTTATTCTGCCAACTTGCTTTTCAGCATGGAGACTGATCGTTACCTATGCAGGCAAGCCMATATCAACAGCACAAGTAATAGCGAGGCAAGCTTTGCTCTTCCCCCTGCAAACATGACTCTGACTTCTCATGTGTGTGTAGTTTAATGTCTTCCATGTAAATTGAGATAGACAAGGAACTGTGTTTTTGTGCAGCACATACACAACCACAGAGACGTATGTAAGGGTTGTAAGAGCATCTCTGGTATCTGTCCAGAGGGACAATTAATAGCAAATTTGACAGAGATGGTGGTTTTCTGAACTTGATACTTTGCTCCTAGYATAAGATTGGGACCCCTGATATATTTTATTCAGTTAGTCTGGTGGTAAAAACGCTCTTCACTCTTAATTATTTCTCCATGTACCACAAGGTATCATTCAAGAGTGTTTATTGAAATTTGGTAGCTAGTACCATCGCACCTAGAGAAGTTATTGCTTTTTTGTGTGTGTAAGAGGACATGGTTATGCAGTGGATGCCTGAATCTCATTTATCTTGTGTATAATTGGATTAAAGAAGAAAATACTAGCATGCATAATTTGTTTACTCAACTGACAACTCTTTCATTTTCAGCCCTCAGATAATACAATTGATTTTGGTCAAAAACAATAATTGGTAAAATCTATGGTTGTATCAGATTTATGCTTATTATTTGTCTGAACTGAAGGTGACCACTGACCCCAGGCAAAGAATCCAACTAATTTTATTTCAGCAGCTGAGCTAAAGTTCAGAGGCAGAAATATATACAAAATCATCACATGTAAGATAAACATTTAAAGAACAAAAGAGCGTATTGACCCACACTAGAKCATCAGTAGCAGAAAGGCAGTTTACTGGAACATCAGCATATCCCTTACTAACTGGAGCTGACTCAGCAAAACATATTTAGGAGCTCAATTTTGATTTTTTTTTCTGCAGGAAAAAAGTTGACATGATTATTTATGGTAGAGGTTCTATTTCCATGGCATAAAGTGTATAGAGACACACTCTATATGTTATGGACATGCAAATAAGCTAATATCATCCTAATAACATTTGCAGTAATATATGCAATGCAATCTTAAATCACATAACTGAGTAGGGTGCAGCAAGGGTCAGCATCTCTTGGAAGTCTGCTAAACCGTTTACTTTTACATATATCCCAAACTGAAGTTAAAATCATAAAAAAAAGGAGGGAGAAGAAAAAGAGAGGTGCAAGGAGACGGTATTAAAGTGTATTAAAGTAGAATGAATAATTAAAGTCAGAAAATTCTCAAGCCAGATAAATTTGATGTCTATTATGATGGCTCTTTTCTTACATTTGTGTTTTCACTTTCACATCTCTGAAACTGTCAAGCACTATTCTTGAAAACAAGGTTTGCTGTCGCAAGTTAGCGAGCTCSTATGATGCTGCTGTTTTACCACAGAATTCCTCTTAGTGGTGAAGAAGACACCACAAAGTATTTTTAAAAATGAAACACTCAGATTTGCTCTAGAAGCTGAGACCATTTATTTTGCTTCATGTAGGACGGTTTTGTCATCAAATCATCTTTTCCAGTTATCTAGAATCTTTTGGTGCACTTGACAATGCACCTGATATGCTCTACACTGTCCATCATGTCTTCAGAATATCTAAACATGCCACTTGATTTAGTGCCTCTCTTGTCATAATTCTTAGACTTCCTATTATGAAACTTCTCTTTTCTATTTGTCTTTAATATCCCTTCATATAGCTCACAGGAAAGACTGCTCGGTTAGGACAGTTTTAGTGAAAAGGCAGATGTTTAGGGCCTGTTTGAGCTACAGTCCCAAGCTTTGGGGGCTGCTTTAACTTCTGTCTCTGGTGCTCGGGTCTCACACTAGATTTTTCTGACAGGCCCATTTCTGAGGGGCCTCAGGAATGGACCTGTGAGGGAGGGTCCCTAAAGTGAAGGGACATAACCAAAGGGGGAAACTACTGCAGTGACATTCACCTGGCAGTCCTCGTCATTAAGCAGACAGTTAGGATGTACAATATAATTTTGCTCCATTTATAAATTCTTAGTGAAAATGGGAAAAAAATATCCATCACTTGACTCTACAAATCATTAGGTAAATTCTTTTTTTTTTTTTTCTCAAACGTGTATAGACTTAAAGGCCCTGCCAGTGATGGTAAGGATGACAACTTTTCAGCCAGATAGAAACATATTTTCTGAAATAAGGTATACAAAATTTCTTCTACTGAAAAACTGTGCTACTTTCCCTGCACTTATTTCAAATATCCCCCTTTTTCCTCTTTCCTGAGAGCATTGACTTGTAGGATCTAAAGAGGGGCCAAGTTTTGCATATTGGAAAGGCAAAAGAGATTAACTCTACTTTGTCTATGCCATTGAAGTATTTTCTCCCGCCTCATTTCAAGAAGCCTTTCTAAATCTTCTTAACGTTATGACTTTGAAGGAATACTTTTCTATCTTATAAGCTGCAAATGCTTCTGATAATTGCAAAGGAAGGCTTAAACCCCTTAGCATTCAGATCATGACCACTCTTAGATAACGTCTCCWGATGAGATGAGTTGGAAACTTAACTTGCTCTTTTCCATAAGAGTTACATATTGCCAGGTGCTAGTGATTTGGGAGGTTATAGTTAAAGCTTGACAAACAGCTCTGATATTGCTTTAAAGAACTTCTCAATGACTCTCTGCAATTTACCATATTTCTTGCGTTATTCTCAGCTAAGTATTGAAATGCTGGAGACTATATATATATGGTTTTTTTTTTCATTTTTAAGGTAGTTCTTGTCTAAATATTTTCATTATTTAGAAGTTCAATGCACAAGATCTCTGTAAGCAGATATTTTTGATTAATATTTTTTTCTGAAACCCAGAAATACTGAATCTTGTGTTTTAGGTATAAATCTTTTCTCAGGATCCTTCATGTGAAGTACTTGAGCATAAATGCCTCATTTCTATACCAAATTCAGTTCATATTGGTTGCTGTGATTGTGTTCATGTCCAGTATATTGTGAGATTTTGTATCATATTCTAGTTTGCTGCACTACAGGATGACACCTTAAAAAACTTTCTCATTCATTAGGACCATCAGACCTATTCTGAAGTGTAGTCTGTCTTAAAAAAAAAAANAAAAAAAAAAAAAAAAAAAAAAGGAAAAAAACACATTAAGATTCCAGTGGAATGAAAAGACATCTGCTTTCTATGTTATTTTCTCCAACTATTTGACAAAAATGAAGCGACCCCATTCCTACAGTAAATTTTATATAGATTGTTTTTCTCTGCTTAGTCATTCCGCTGAGAAGCTTTTGGAACACCAAGCATGATATAAAAAGAAAAGGCTCCAGATCACTTACCACACGCTATAGTGTTAATACAAAATAACTTGATAGATTACCGTCTGGTGAAGGTGGATAAGGTGGGCATTTTTAAAGAGATTGGATTTTGTTATTTCTGAAAAAACATGAAAAGTTTTACATTGAAAAGTAGTAGAATAAAATAGTAGTTTAAATACTAGTAGAATAAAATCAGAGGGTTTTGTTTGTTTGTTTTGTTTTGTTTTCCATAGCAGCAATATTAAACAAATAAGCTGATAATATCGAAGTGGAGTTGTGGTAGTAAAAATTTCCTAAAATGTCTGTGTTGGCAGATAATGATCAACCACTACAACCATGGTAAATATTTCACTATAAAAAGGGACCAAATGTACAAAAATATGATTTTAAATTTTATTTAAACCTAGAAGAGACTAAAATCTTTCTTCTTAGAACATTCAGATATTTCATGCAGATTTAAAGAAAGAAAGAAAAAATCAGAATCCTCGAGGAAGGAGCCAATAGTACCAAAGATAAGCTATCTAAATTAAAGTCCTGATTTGAAATTATGATATAAAATTAATCACCAAAAGATGATAAATACTCCATGTATGCTGAGTTTTTCAAGTTTCATTAAGACTCCACAGAGCAGGGAATGAGACATGTGGGTAACCAGAAGGTGGAGAAGCCACAAGTGACTTCTTGGACTGCCATCTAGTGGTGCTGGGGGGAGGAGAGCCCTGCTCCCAATTTCATTTTACTTGGAGGAGTATGGATGAAAATTTTTTAACGAGAGAACTGGTGTGGCACTCTCAGCAGTTGGACATTACTCATCATACACTTTGGTATGACAATCCTCATGGCAAAAGTGCTCAAAAGCCTCATTAGTAACCAGTGCAATTTAATTACATCTTGAACAAAGTGTTTAAGGCAGTTGCTCATTCCATGGCAACAGCRTGGGGAGATTTGGAAACTGAATAAAGGCACCTGGATTCACTCCACATTTCAGTTGTTGTGCTGAGCACTTATTGGCACACAGTAGCACCTCTGAAGGACTCCTCCAGCCACGTGTTTCTGTCCAGGACTTAAGATCTGTGGCAATCATCTATCCTGCGTCAAATCTTGGTGGTTTCAACCACAGTCTAACCTACACAAACTGCAGCAGCTTCCACATGCCCGACACTCCCCAAACTACCGCCTTACCCACCCAGCAGACTTAGCTTTAGTCGCTGTCTTGCATTCCTTACAAAGTTTGAACTGTTTTCGGTGGTTCTTCAGCTGGCTGTGAAACAGATTTTTACTTTCAAAACTGTCAAGAACTCTCAAAATGTTAAAATGGCAGCAACAAAAAAGGAACGGCTATAGAAGAAACAATAAAATAAAGGTACTTAAATGGAGCTGGCTAGGTATGGTTTGGCTGGCTGACAGATAAAAGCAAAATTGCCTTTAACAGAAGTCTATTGACCTGTTTAAGTAGGCAACAATGCAAGAGTCTCTTCCCTTTGGAAAGCAGACCCTTCTCCTGATTTTGGGTGCGAGCAGAGGCTATTAAGAGAGCTTAGTTGTTTTGGGGAAGATTTCTTTTTCCTTCATTTCCTTTGCAAGCAAAATAACATGAAACAAACTTTAAAGATCTTCTATGGTATTTGAGAGGCTGAAAGTTGAAGAATTTTTTTTTTAATCTTCATTTTAAARAGTTCCAAAATACCTCTTTCATAATTAAAATTCATATTTTTGTATCCAAAATACACATTAGCCAGTATGTAAAAAAAAAAAGGAATTTAATCAGTAGCCAGAAAAAAAGCCCAACACTTGCTTACACTTATTTTGCAATATCTTTTAAACGGCTTGAAGCTCCTGGACATCTGTAATTACTTCACTGAAGTAAGAGACTTTCTATTCTCAGTGAAGAGATCATTATATTTAAATTATATCATAAAACAAATTTCAAAGAAAAAATATTGAAAGATAGTGCTTAAAAGCTTTTTAAGGTTTGATATAAAAATGTTTAAAAATGCAACGTTTAGATAACAACTGTAACTACACAGCCCTTGTTTTCTGTTGAGTTTAAGATTTAGGCTTTTTCCTAATTAGACTTGAAATAGGACTTTGTTCCTCCTGCAAAAGACAACCTATTGTAGCCTTTTGYTCTACCTGTTTTTACATCACTTAAGAGTGACTGACACGAGTTTAACCTTCGTGGTGCTCGTGTTCCCAGACTCCCTGTTATCGCCCAGTAGGAGTCCTACACTACAATAAGTAACACGCAGTCAGGAGACACGTTGCCACAAAAGCACCTAGGGTGAATTCACCTCGGTGGAGGATTTCTGTGCCCCCAGAAGCCCTGTGTTTGCCTCGATACCTACTAGAGGTCCATGCGTGTCAGCAGCCRGCTCCGGGGCTCACTGTGATACGTGTCTTCACTGACCCACAGAAACGGGGCTGCTCTTCTAAAGCTGCAAACTGCACTGAAATGACATGGGTTGAGACAGAAAGAGAGAAGGTTGTGTTGCAGAGCTGCTGCAAGCCCCATTTGCCTATTGAGAGGGATGGATTAGTGGATTTCACAGCAAGTACCCAAAATTTCATTGCTACTTGACATATTAGCAAGGTCATTTTCAGCTGCTGCAACAGATAAAAGACTGATTTAAATCAATAGCTGAATCAATCTGAAGTACTCTCTAAAATTTGTAGATAGCAGCAGTGAGCTTAAAATCTAGCTTGTGCGTTCTGCAATAAGTGCTTTGAGAACCAAACCAATACAACTACATTGTTATATAGAATCATTTTTCTCCATCTCATCACCTCGAGTTGTTTGCTTCTGAGGTACATTGGCACATTTTGTGCTCTCACGTATRTAGATATGCAGGTTTTTACGCTTATTAACATGCTCCATTTATACTTACTATGGAATTTATCATGAATAAAGGGAAGCGCTACCATGGCAGGCATAGGAGAGCTTCTGTAGCTAGCAATTATCCTTTGGAGATCCATTAGATGATCCCAGTCTAAGACAACAGCTAGACAGAGAGAAAGCATAGGAATAAAAGCCATGGCTTAAGGGACCCGGAGATATGGCTGCAGGCAGAGGAAAGGCCATTCCCTGCACCCCCCATCCCCATCCYGTGCCCTGCTCCTGTCTGAGAGCAGCCGCTGCGCACTGGTTTCCCGCCAGGATTAAGGCAGGAAGCAGGCGCAGGGGCGGCCAAGACCCGGGCTAACAAAGCAGCAGCCCTGGGAGGAGCCGCAGAGGCACCAAGGAGGCTGCGTCGTCAGGGAGAACTCGAGAGTTTATGCGACAGCCCGTGGATACAGGCCGGAGTGGCACCAAGTTGCCCCTCTAGGAAGCCTTTTTGAAAGCAATTCTGTAAGGTGGCAGCACTGTGATTTAAATTGGTGCTTATTAGTAGGGTAGAATTACTGTGAGAGCTGGAACAAGAACTTTCCAGTAGAGGTGCCAGAGCCCTGGCACAGGCTGCCCAGGGAGGCTGTGGAGTCTCTTTCTCTGGGGATCTCCCAAACCCGCCTGGATGCCGCCCTGTGCCCCGTGCTCGGGGTGTCCCTGCTGGAGCAGGGRGTTGGACTAAGTGATCTCTAGAGGTCCCTTCCAACCTCAAYCAGTCTGTCATTCTGTAACAGTGCCCGCTGCATTCCATGGAAGAGACTCTTCAAGGTGGGCTAACTTGAAAGCAYTATTAGACATTAAAACAGCATTTCCGAACAAACTGAATGAGTGCTAAGCTAATCCGTAGACTTTAAATTCCCCAAGAAAACTTGGTAACCGATTGCAACATTTCTGGTGCCAGCTTTCTGCACATATTGAAGTTCTCCGAATGCTGTTCTTTTAGTTCTGTACAGAACAAAAGCCCTGATTCATTCAACAGCCTCTCCCGCTGGCACGTATTTCCTAGCTAGGGCTTAGGGGATCACAAACAACAGCAGCAGCAAATACATTTTGTTTAACCTGGGGCCATTAATTGCCATTTTTAATTTATCATATTAAGGTGTAGTTTACCTTTGTACTTTTAAAACATGAAGATGCAAACTCTCCCCTTGCCTGTTCTCAGTAACAGGGCTGGTTTCAGCGCAACATGGTGCGCTTCTTCTGAGTCCATATACAAGCACACGCGTCTCCTCTGGACAGCCCACAAGCTACACCACYTATTACCACAAAACTGCCCCAAACCACAACCCTGTTCATCCGTAGTAAAGTGGAAGGTGACACCCAGGATTTCCATGCTCATACTGAGCAAAGCAGCATTTCTTTAAGAAGCAGATGGCAGCTTGTGCAGTAACAAGGAGAGATTTTTGATATTGCTGTTTATTTCTTTTTAAAAATTAAACAAATCTCAACATATTATTCCAGCAACATGCTATTAGGCAGCCTATACATTCCTTTCATTAGGATCATTCTACCTAGACTGTGGTYGGAGGGAAYTGATTTAAAATTCAGACCTCTAATAGTACCAGTCAGAATTAAACCAGTTGAGAACTCCTTCCCCGAATCTGACATTATATTTCTTTTAATTT
This sequence comes from Nothoprocta perdicaria, assembly GCF_003342845.1. Lineage (NCBI taxonomy): Eukaryota > Metazoa > Chordata > Aves > Tinamiformes > Tinamidae > Nothoprocta > Nothoprocta perdicaria. The sequence continues at coordinate 1,486,214 of NW_020454272.1, forward strand.
GGACTACCCACATTCAATACTGCATTGCCTTTAATACCTTTCCGAAATATAAATATTAAGTTTCTCTAGGAGAAACACAGTCTCAATTATATATTTTTTTTCATCTTATTCAGGGTCATTTACCCTGTTCAGATAAAAATTTCCATGGCATGAAAGGGATTTTCAACCAGGGTCTTGGGAAGCAAGCTTTTAAATAGTGCCTGAATCAGTTCTTCCGTAAAATTTCTGATTAAAATCCAAATATTTTCTGTAACTATTTTCAGCAGTGCAAATTATGTGTGTCCTCCAAAAAGTTTTAATCAAAATTAGTTTAATTAAAACTAGTTTGATAGCTTGAATATGCAAAGTCGAACCACAGGATATTAAATACTTTTCGAGATTTATCTGCATATCTACAAACAAAACTTCCCTCAAATATCCCATGGTGTAGAAACAACTGCAGTAGCAATTAAAAGATTTTCACTTGTCAGATTCAAGGTCACTAGTTAAATTCTTCAGTCATTTTTACTCCTAGCAAATACAGTATTTCATAGGCATGTATGCGTTTTGTTTGACGTTCCCTACATTGTTTAGAAGCACACTCTTATATTCTATATTTTACAGTGTTGTGCTTTTTTATTTGTACCAGTTTTTAGCTGAAAATTATCATTCAATTTATACAAATCACCCATGGTTTCAACTGTATAATTACATATCATGTAATCTCACAGTTCCATAGGGTAATTAATGATTCTCTGAAGCTTGGTTTTTTTTTTATATCAAAAAAACAATATACAATTAATGAATCCCAGTAGGATTTTTTTTCTTCTTACAAGCATTGACATTACATATTTAAATACACTGGACCAAATCCTCAGACATGTCTGAGGAAGTGTGCGCGGCTCAGCCCTACACGCGACACGACGGAAGGCTCGACGTTCACCCACTCCCAGATCCTCCTGAGGGGCTCCTAGATCTCCTCATCACAGAGGCAGGAAAAAATAAGGTGCACCAGCTGTGATGAGACAGTGGACTCTCATGCAGGAAGAAAATCCAAGAGTAACACTTGATAAATTCTCATTTACTGTGGTATTTCRGGATCCTCTATGGAATGGGTACAAAAAGCTCTGTAGCACTGGAAGATTCCTCTTAACATCTTCCTTGGGCAAATCATACTGAATTTAGGGCCACGTTATTACTGGTATTTGAATTTGCGGTAGCTATGCCATTATGGAGGATCTAACCCACATCATCATAGTGCAAATGTGACTTCCTGTACAGGTACCTTCTGCTAATAACAAAACAACACAATCTTAACCAGGAGAGGTACTGTAGAAAGAGGCATGGGAAGTTTTGCTCAGTTATGCACACAGGCATCTTCTTTCTTGGCTGAGCTATCCAGTTTTCTGAAAATGTTTTAAAAATGACACCTTCTTGGACAATATTAAAAGTCACAGGTATACATTTCCTCTTCAGTAAACTAATAGAGTATGTACTGATTTTTCCAACATCAGTTTAAAAAGAGCTGAAAAAAAAACAATGCTGAATCATAATTTCTTCCAGCATTTCACGAAAGTATTTTAGATGCCRCCATCCTTGCACCAAGAGAACATTGTCCTACAGATGATGATCAACATTCATTTTCTTTATACGATGAAGCAAGGCATCCTTCTCCATCTGGACCTCTGCAAGAGCCATCTTAGCTTTGGCTAGTTCCTGTTTGAGACATTCATTTTCTTCAATAAGCTGAAATGATCAGGTTAGAAAAGAAAGTTAGCAGTGCTTCTACATCRTGTTAACTTTTCCCCATTGCAGTAATCATTGAAATATCAATTTGTTGCTGAGGGCAGGTTGGTTGGGGCCAGAGATTGACTCCCACTTAGTGAAACACAGAGAGAGTTAATAGCAGCTCGAAAAAACAAGACACACAGAGTTCCAGTAGAACAGAAATGACTCAGGGTTCTGAACTCTGGAAAGAGATTCCCATCCAACAGGAGAAACTGCTGTGCACGTTTTGTCACCAGCATTTCTGAATCCAAGTATAAGTGATGTATCACCATGGGTCTGACCCATGGTCCTTAGCTCTGGCAATCGTGTTGCACAGGGTCGAGAGGAGGATGGCTGTGGCGGCTGGTGACGTGCTCCATCAGAAAACATCTACATCTTTGTGTACAGCAGAACTGCTCTGTAGTGTATTACTGTATTATTGTATGTACTCTATACTGTAGTGTATTACTTTAGAGAGTAATGCTAAATTTACTTTACGTGCCAGTGTACTGAATTATACTCCACTATCTGTAATTCGTATTTTCCATGTCTGAGAGAGATTTATACTCAGAACATTTAACAACTGTGATGTTTAATGGTTAAAATGATTTTGTAAAAATAAATCAGTACATCAAAAGGAATTCTTAATACCTGATCTCTGAGGAAGTCAGCTGAATCCCTGCTTGAGGTATAAGGTCTGGGAGTATCACAAGATATCTGTGTGGCTTGGTCCCGTGTTCTCTGTCTGGCGGGTCCAGCTGCTTGTTGCACTGTATCACTTGATTTCTTGATCTTCGACACATCATTTACTCTTTGATTGTCTGTTTCACAGAGAAACACTTGAGATTAAGGAGCTTTAGGTGTTTTTTTGTTGTTCTGTAGATCGATTCTTATCTGCACTAACTTAAAGCCACTTCAACAAATACACTTCTAATATTAAAATATATCAATCATGCAGAATCAGATTAAAAAATAAGTAATACATTAATTAAAATCATATACCCTTCTGGAGAAAGAGAGAAGAGAAAAGAGGAGTGATAAGAAAGAACATGCATGTATGTATCTATCTACCAGGTTGAAGAATATTAACACATTTCTGTACTGATCGCTATCATCACAGAACATGGATTCAGAATAATTACTAGCTATAGAACAACACCAAAGCCTGCTATTCAGAAAACACATCTGAATAACTATATAATTTAGCTCATAATTATCCAAATTATCCTGATTATCTTGGAACCTGCATTGAAATTGGAGGGGTGTGGCAGAAGAAAAAACAACACTAGTAATAATATTAGAAGATAATACTGAGATAGATACCAGATTGCAGGAACATCCATACCTCTAATGAGAAAGGAGCCATCATCATTTCTTTCTATCGAGAGTATGTCAATATGCAGCGTTATGGGTACCAGTTCAGATACCTTGAGATTTTCACGAGGGCTGTCATCCTAAAATACACAAATACTCAAAAATTACCTTGAAGGTTTAGTAGATTGAAATAGTTAATTAAAATGTTAAATTACACATAAGTGGATTTAATGAAACTTGAAAGGCAACACTTCAGAGTAGAAATTTCTAGGCCTTTTTTTTTTTTTCTCTGTACCAAAATTTCGCTCCATACATATTTTTTTTCCTGTGGGTCATATTAAAGACCTGAAATTATCTCTGGAGTGACTCTGCTGAACTCAGAATATACGAACTAGAATACTTCAAAGTATTTCACAGACGTCTCAGTAATATCAAATCCCAACTCAAGATGTTCTTAGCACAGGAGCTCTCAGAGATAAGAACCCCGCACTATAAMACAACTTGTATCTGATTTTCCCTTGAACCATTTAAAGATTGAATAGATAAAACTATCATTCTTGAGGGAATTTTGTCTTTTTAGAATATAGATGACAGCAGCTGCAGTTCAGTTACATTAGTGTACTCAACAGATGAGAAACATCACAAATTGCTCTGGTTGGGTCTCTCCAGGAAGTAATTTATAGGTCATTATTCCTGTCAAGCAGAGTAATGCATCCAGGCTAATCAAGAGCTTGCATCCAGCCTAATCAAGAACAGCATGTACCATCAACRTTAAACACATTGCAAAATCAAACTGTTGAGCTGTAGCTGCCAAAATACCTTGAAAAAAAAAAAACTGAGATTGCAGTAGAAAGTGCAAAAATAAATTAAGAATTTAAGAAAGAGGTTGATTTTTTTTTTCTTTCTTTTTTTTTTTTTCTCCTCCCCTCCCGCCAAGGAAACACGCTACATCAACTCTCACAGAGGAGGAATACTGCACTGAATAGGCAATGCAGCATGAAGCATATCCTCCTGCTCTTTATTACCCCCAAGCTCTAGAGAAATGAATCATTTCCATGTCAGCTGGGCACTGTGATCCACACTGCCTCCACCTGCAGCTTGGCGGCCATCGAGACTAACTTCACTGGGACCTCCGGGCACTGCTGAGTGCTTCAGTGCTTCTGTTGCCAAACACATTGGGCCAGTTTGCTCACGTATATTCTCCACCTCAGATTCAGCTATTTTCTCTGAAACATTCTGCACAAGTCTGACTTGTTGCCAATAAGCCAGAACAATCCCGTTTCAAATTTAGATGACTAACTATTAAGATCTTTCTTCTTACATTTGAACATTCATTTTTGTAATAGCAGTGAAGCCTGGGGAACCATTCCACAACCATTATGGAAAGTCCTGTTGCTACTGCTCTAGCAGAACAGGCCCTAAAGAACTGCCTAAGGATCCTCAGGGGACGGAAAGGCTGCCCAAGGCTCAGGGAATACAGAGGCATTTTGATATTCAAGTGTTCAGACTAGACTGTACAGATATGGCTGATGAGAACATCAGAGTTTAAGATAAACATCAGATTTAAGAGTGATCTTAGCAAAATTAAGGACTTACTTAGCACAAGATGCAGAACTGGAGGTGTGGTTATTGTGGTTATCACTTTGGTTAATGTTCATAGGTGATTATTAATGCCATGTTATAGTGATCAGTTTTTAAAATCAGTCTTACCTTTGTAGCCYGTGGCTGCGCAGCACAGAGCTCACTGTCTCCTTTAAGTGTCTGAAAGGAGACTTGAGCAGCAGTGCCCTCTTAATGTTACTATTTTAAGCTTCAGTAGTGAGAAAAGCCTGTATTATTTAGTAACTGTTTCTAGGTAAAACAGACCAAGAAAACTAGGTTCTAAGCCGCAGTATGCAAGTGAATGGACCTGGAATTCTAATAAGCTGTTTCCTTCTTTTGTCCTGAGCTTTATCTTCTAAGTAGGAGAGACAATTAACCTCTGCAATCTGTGCTTCATAATCAGAAAACCTGCATTATGCCAAGCAAAAATCTCACYCAAATAAAAATTAAAAAGACAAAGTATATAATATATTCACACAACTAATCTCTTACCGTGCAGCAAATTTATTTCTGGGCATACAACAGAACTATCCAAATSTCTGGAATTTTAAATTGTTTCAGTGTTATCTACAGACCTCATAGAGTAAATATGATAGCAGTTTCTTTGAAGGTAGCTATATCCAGATTACTAGTTTATCATCAAGAAACAAGAACATTTTTTTTTGAAGAAGAAGAAGTCAAATAGCTTTTTTGTCAACATACTTTTAAATTAATCTTYGCATTAGAAACTTTTATCTTCATAGGCATCACTGCGGCAACAGCTTCATCTTCTAGAAAATGCTGAATATTTGTGAGGGAAGATGTTAGAAATTCCGCACTGAAGTTCTCTATATGACACTGAAGAAAGCCATTTTTTACAGCCAGCAGAGAGTGGACGATAGCGCTCGGCCCACTTTCCCACCTCAGACTAATCTCAGGTGATGGATTCACTGGTCCAGCCACAACCTTACASTCCGAACCTATTGCAAAAGGAAAACAAATTTGCATTAAAATTTTGCAGTACGAATTCGAAAGCAACCATGACACAATTACTTTTAGCTCTATTGCCTAATACTATCCAAGTATTATCCAAGAATGACAGCCATACACTTGCATATCAATTTGATATGCAATCAGYTGTAAGCATATCACTTAAAAAGTACGGCAGAGGAATCAATGGTACAGAGAAGTACTTGCGCCTCACAGGACAACAGAAAAGGACAGGACAGCAGTATTGCTGAGCATACARGATATCTGCTGTCTTCAAAGCCTTGACAAGGGAAAACCATTATTGTGCATAYCCTTCCATTAATTCCTTCCTAATTCAGGAAATCATTTAAAGTCAGTTCACACTTTCAGGAGAGCAGGTTTGCTCTCGAAAAGCTGGAATTTCCTGACTCGGGAACACACGCACTAACACTGAACAGGGGAACACGGAAGCAGGGGGTTAGTTRCATGGAGAACAGGACCGTACGTTGCTTCCACTACGCGGGTGTCACTAGATTTGAAGCTTAAACTGGCAGCTTCTTGTTGGTTTCAGTGTAAGAGGATTCACCACCACAAGCAAACGGAAAAGCACCACACGCTCAAGGGTAAATTAACAAAAAGACTTTTAAACAGTCATTTTGGTCACTGACCTACAGAAATGACGCGTAAAAAGAACAAGTAATGTTCACAGCAATTACTCATATTAAAGAGCAAAATTACTGAAATTTGAAAGACTGTTAATATCAAAGTACAGATTTTACTTGAAATCAAGTAAATTAATCAAAATCTTGATTAATTAAACTTGAAATCAAGTAATTAAAATAAAAGTGGTTAATATAGATGCTTTTTTGGTTTAACTTCTGATTACCTCAGGAAAGTTCAACACTTAAAAAATCAGAAACAGAATGTAATGGATGTAATTAAATTTCAAGTACAAATAAACCCATGCTTCTCTTCTCTACTTTTGCTTCTTCTATTCTACCCTATCTCATTTTATCATATTACTGCCGTGTTGTTTATATACAGTATCTTGAAAGCTATATGCTATTAAAATCTTTAAAATCATTAAAATCTTCTCTTCATCTCTGGCTGTGAGTATAGGTGCAATTACTGTATTAYGGGAAGCCTAAGAGCTGCCTGTCACTCCCTGTGAGGAGGTTACAGCCAAGACAAGCAGGGCCTTCCAAGGCTGCTTGGTGGAAGGTTGAGAGAAGAGGCCCAGGCTGAAACAAGGCAGGTTCAAATCACGTGTTGGGAATGAGGACAGTCGGGCAGGCAGCAGATCCCTGAGATGCAGGCTCCGTCACTGGAGGTTCTTGAGACCTGACTCTATAAAGCCCTGAGCAACGTGCTCTGATCTCACAGCTGACCCCGCTTGGAGCTGCCGGTTACGCTCGAGACCATCCTGCCAGCTTGAATTAAGCTGTGCCACTATGAAGTGTGAATTTCCTGTGTGGCAAGATGCTTTGCCCCTCTTTCAGAGATAACCTGTTGGGAATAAATTTATGTTTGCTGCCAAAAATATAAAAATAAAAATAAATAAATAAAAAACGTGCAAGTTRCTCAGAGATTCACACACTCTTTTAAAGCACTGCTCTCTCTGCAGTTAGCAGGAGTTGTGACATCCAGGAAATAACAATTTCTTCAGTACAGTGCACCCCACCTACATGCCTTTAAAGAAASGAAAGCCACACTTCCCAGAGCCAGTGCTCCTTCTGGATTAGGCATCCAGTCCACAAGGCATTTGTGAAAACTGCTGTATGTCACTGCTGAGCTGATGAGTCACAAGCTTTTATGATATAAAAATTCTCTACAGATGCACTTAAGCCTCCTGTTAAAGATGTTTGTAGCACAGGAAAACATTTTTAAAGGCTGTTTCGTTGTTAATTGCTTGCGCAATGGTATAATAACCATTCACAGCATTAGTATTTAAAGTTTCAGATTCTCAAGAAGACTAATACTCTACATATCAAAGCTGGTAGGAACCAGGAGTGACAGTTCACCAAATCGCCAGTCACACTGCCCATCAAATTAAGGCAGAAACTTGGCATGTTAGTTTCGAGACAGGGGAAGTGGTGCTGGATTACGTAACATTAGGTCTATGTTAAATTTTAGTAGACTTTACACTGGTATCCCACAGATTCTTGCAAGTTGCTTTTGCCTTCACCCCAAGATCGATGTGTCTAGATGGTTTTTCTTGTGTTTTTGCTCATGGATTCTCTTGGTTGCTCTGTGCTACTGTTAATTCATTTAAATTGCTTCTCTCGATCTCATTCTCAAGTTTTTCCTAACCTTGATCCTCTAGAAATAACTTTATTTTTGAACTGTTTTCCTCTTTAATTCTTCTATCAGAAGAATTATCAGAAAAAAGAATGGGGGAAATGTGGAGCAACAGCCACTGTAGAGGATTCCTAACTAAGCACAAAAAGTACAGCCCTATGGAGGGGAGAAGATGCAAGTCTTGAAATGAGAGTATCCAGGAATTCAGAWCCAGCAAGTGCTACTCACTCAGTCCCACCCAACCAGATACTCACCAGAAACAGGCAGGAAGAGTCAGAAAATAGCTGCAGTGTTTGGAGACCCCAAACACATCCCAACCTTTTGTCCATAGCAGCAACCAGGCAGGGCACAAGCCTCTCACAAGCAGAGCAGGCAGGCTCTACGTTCCCATCCGCACGAGCAGGGAGGCTCCAAGCTCTCCTTGCTGATTCCCAGTGACTTTCCCAGTGGGCCTGACAGATCGAGCAGGCAGAGTGCTGGCTCTGCAGGTCCCCGCGGTCCCCTCTGCTTCCCACCTCTTGGCTGCAGGGGCCTGGACGCAGTTGCRCCGTCAGGACCGGCTGCTCAGGCCGCAGCTGCTGGCAGCTGCTCAGCTTCCCAGGGAGGAGGTTCTTCCCTGGGACACYGTGGGCTACATCACCCAGCAGAGCTTCCTCAAGGAAATCTGGGCTGCTGCGAGGCTGGAAAGAAGTGGCAACCAGCTGCTTCCTGGGAAAGCAGAGGAGCCAGAAGCAGGAGGCAGGTGCATGAGAGCTGCCCCAGGAACCCTACGGAGCAACAGAGCTGGCATCCAGCAACCCCTGTGGAAGGCTGGCAGAGGGGAACGAGGCAGGCTGTGACGTGGAGGGGCATGCCAAGGAATCGTGCCAAGGGAAAACAAAACACAACAAAAAAATCACAGTATGTGACTAGGTTKTCTGGCAGAGAATGTCCATGTATCCATGCCCATGAACAGCTCTACCTTAATACACTGGTTCTAGACGTGCAAATATCTGGCACGAAACCACAYCCTGTATTTCAAATCTTTCATGTCGATAGGAAAATACCTCATATGACCGCTCATCTTTCCTGATACAGAGTTGGTTTCAAACTCTCTTGTTTAAGGAAAGTTAAGCCAGTTTATACTGTGGGTGTTAACTTCATCTAACAAAACAGATCAGAAGAAATGAATAAGCTGTTTCCAGAAACAGTCCTTCAAGCCAAGATACTTAAACACAGTATTAAGTAAGGGTGTTCCAGCTTCATACAAAAAATGCAACATATTTAATAATAATAAAACAAAATCAGAAAAATTCAATGCAATTAATTAAAATATTCTGCTTTCCATTTTCCTTTTTTACCCCCACCATCAGAACAAGTTCCATTTTTTCCTCTTTCCCACTCAAAGAATGGCTATCTCAAAAGAAACTAGTCAGAATACATATTCTAAACCAGCASATGAAGGGCACCCTTGTACTGATGCAAGCACAAAGCTGGTTTTRTGCTTTAAGGCTACTGTATTTTTATTTTGCAACCAAAGGGCATCTACAAAATGACCAGTCACTAGTCCGTTGCTACAACAAATGTTCCCAACTCCCATTTCACTGTACTGAGATTAGTTCTTACCCACAGTTCTGTTGCAAAGATAGTGTCGAACACTGATATTGCCCAACTGATTTGGTATCACTCGGTTGACCTGAAGGCATATTTCTGTATCTTCACCTCTGATATCAATTTCACCATTAACACCAAATATTTGAAAAACTACAACAGACATCTGTTAAAAAAAAAAAAAAAAAAAAAGGAAAAAAAAAAGATTATATACAGGTTATTGTTCATGCAGTTCTGTCTAACCCATTTCTCCCCCAGGGAAAAGAATCTTTGTATCCATAACCCTGGCTCTGAGAAAAACACACAATTTTCTCATCTCTTCTATTTTTTTGTGCTCCTCAACCGAGCAATGTTTGTCTGCCTCACTACTACCCAGAACTGGGCAGAAAAGTCATGGAAGGTTCCCTAGTATTCCCTAGCATGCACATGACCTCCGGAATCCCTGAAATTCCCCAAGCATCCACTCAGCTTTATACACCATAAAGACATGCAGGCATCCCGAGGGTTGAATTGGTCCAGGGTAAAACACCAGGGTGGACTACTAAATTTGGCAATCTGCAAAGCACTTGGTCCTTTTCCTCTGTTTTTTGGATTGCAGTATCTTTAACTAAAAGCAGCAGCCAGTTTTCCAAAGTCAGTTCTGGTGTCTATCACACAAGATAAACACTCATCATCCAATACTGTTTTGGGCTCWTTTTTTCTAGTTACCTAGTTTTCTAGTTATCTTCTATGCACAGAAAAAAGCCATGCCAGCATACATTTGCATAACATACTCTGCATAAATTTTGCTTTCTCTATTGCCTACATGCACAGATTATTGAAATTTTATTTCAAAGGAAGCAATCATTTAAGTAGGATTTTAGTGTTTTAAATGAGTGATCCACAAATGTGTTAGAGCAAAGGCAGGATTACACGATTAACTTTACCAACAAGAAAATAGGAGGTCAATAAGAACACAAGCGATTGCAGTAAATTCATTGCCTTTCCTTGGGCACACAAACTGCTAAAATTCTAGTTCCTGACCTGAATTATGACAAGGCTATAATTTAAGAAGCGTTGGGTAGTGCAAAGATCAGCAAAAAGTAAGTGGAGAGCCAGTCAGAAAAAGTCAGAAGTTGGCATGGAGTTACAGTGGAAGCATCTCTCTCTACATGCCCTCTTCTTGCAACCTTCTCTAAACACTGAGCCCTGTCAGTACAAAATATCAGCCAGAAGATATCTCTGATTGGGCTCTGCAGGACAGTCATTAAGCTCCCTACGTAAATACTGCAGAATCCTGCAACAGCTAAGGCAGCATCTCTATGTGAGCGATGTCAACTATAGGGTGCCCTCTTAGTTATAAGGACAACACATAGAGCATTTTAAGTATCATGTTCTACGCTGGACATTACATGTTCTACGTTTGACATGTAATGTATCTAAGTATCATGTTCTACGCTTGACATCAACACAGGACGTTACAAAAAAATGCTACATATTCAAGCATTTATCTACAGCTGCTTTAGAAGAAGTAACAAGGACAGAGAATCCTCAGCGTAACTTGGATTATAATTTCCATTTTTACTTACTACAAGTGCATTAGATCTACAGGCTTATATAATGCACAAAGCAACTACTTTTAAAATTACCTCTAAAAGCATTCATCTTAGCTCTRTTTTGTTCTTAATTGACTGAAACCTGTAATGGATTTCAGAAATATTACCATTTCTTCACTAGTCTCGGGTGCATTCTCCGACGCAGCACTCATGGCATCCGGGGAGGACCCGCCACAATTCTCCGTCACTGCACTTCTTTCCTGGGCGTGTTCTGATGGGCTTTGTAAGTTTGTGGCTGTAATGCCTGACACACACACACATACACACACACACACACACACACACACACACACACAGGAAAAGATGTCAAGTTAGCATAGTATAATGTGAATCACTCCTGTAATAGCAATAAGGTTACTGTCTGTTGCTATATGCCATACATTAACTTGTTTTTTTTAAGATGAGTTAAATGGTTTATTAAGCAAACTCTTATAGTTTAAAATGTCAAATCCATTCTTCTCACAGAGTATTCCAAATGCTACATGCTATGCAAGTAAAGTAGGATACAGTGACAAAAATGAAACTGAACTCCAATTTAATTTTAAAAATTGTGAAGAGTCTTTTCTTTTCCAGTCTACCACATCGCACATTAGACTGGTCCAGCAAAACAAATCAAAACAACAAAAATATATTCCAAGCAACATTATGCTTATATCCAAAATCCACATATCTGAATTTGGCTTTAGAGGAAATGTTTGCAGCTTTATCTTCACAGAAATAAGCTACATATGTGTGTTTTTATTTTGTTAGTGTGACTGTGGTAAGCAGTGTTTCCTTGACAACTAAAAAGCATGCAAATTTAACCTGCAGTTAAATATTGTTTAACAAGTTTAAAAGGCATGTAAAAGGTTATTAAAAATGGAAAAGTTATTTTCTGGCATAACTCCCACACGCATATGCAGGAATACTCCCACAACCCAAATATATATCACGTTTGCAAATGAAGCATTCATCTCATTATTTCTGGAGACCAAAAAAGAAAACCCACATTAAAAAAATACTAAGCTGCTCTGTCTTTCAAGCAGAAGTTATCAGAAAGCAGCTAATCGTACAGACTTTGAAAATTATCATATTGCTGAATTCTTTACTCCAATTAGGAGCAAGTGCTGTCACACAGAYAAGCAGGAATTCAACATTCCTTCTTCCAAACTCGCCTGGATGCCACTCTGTGCCACGTGCTCTAGGTTCCCTGCCGGAACAGAGGGGTTGGACTAGATGATCTCTAGAGGTCCCTTCCAACCTCAACCATTCTGGGATTCTGTGTGTTGATTCATATTCCTTTACACAATCAATACGTAACAACTGCACCATCAGGAACAAGCTGCCAGGGGACTACCAAATGTTTTTGTCTGGCAATCAGCATGGCAACTATCAGAGAAAATCCATTTCTCTTTTCATCTACTCTTAAAACTGAAGCTCCTTTACCATTTCAAGCAGAACACTACGATTCAGGGTACAAGTCTGCAAGCACTTAGAGCCAAAGCAAGTGCTTGTAAGCAGGGAGCAGTTCTTGTTTAGTTCTGGGTTGCAGCGCAGCCCTGCAAAGCTTTTGGTGTTCTCAAGAGAGGAAACCTAAGCAGTACTTAACTAAGCAGCACTGCTTCAGTAGCACATCCTGTGGGTTTCCCTTAAAATGATATGCTGTGAAAATACTTACTCTTACTAATGGAGAATCTAATAATTAGCCCTGTGAAGAAATATCTAGGATTTGCTGCACTACGATCTTCTTGAGCATTGTTTTAGTAACAAACATTATTTTCATGTACTACTTAAAAATATTTTCTTAAATCTATTTACCTTTCTCCAGGAAGCTTTGGCTGTCACTTCCATCACTCTCTATCAGATGTTCCTCTAACATCATACTGTCAATAGAAATGGTATCCAGAGAGACCTGTGAYGGGCTTCTCTTCATATTCTTGTAAGAAACAGAGAACGCAGGGAGGCTGGATGGGCAGCGTTCCTTAGATTTTGCACTTTTTTAATATAAAGACATGAGGAAAATATTAATAAGTTCTATGAAATTTCCTTATTTTTTATTTTTCCCCAAAGTAGGCAAGATATAAAAGAAAAAAAAATAGTATACTATAATATTCTAAGAAGAAAAAGAGATAAACATAGAAACAGCAGGCACTTCTGTAGGTAACTTTGTYAATATTTTTCTTAATATATATACATTCTATGTCAGGATACCTAAATATTACATCAACACTTTTAAACAGATAAGAATTAATTTTAGATCTCACTGAATGCTACTGCCTACCTTCAGAATTCACATACTTTTATAATTTTCATCCACATGTTCACTTCCATTGACAGCTATCAATATTATTTGCTTTATGCTTTTAGAAAATATTTAGAAATACCAAGAGAAGTGATTTATTGTCAAATCTTCTATACCTTAATGAAGACTGGGAGGCAAACGTTTTAACTGAGGTCACTTTTTCTTTGTTGATTTCAAGCTCTTCGGATTCTAAGGCAGTTTCTGTTTCCAAGTCAGTGACTTGATTAGGGCAGCCTTCAGTTGTACGCTCCTGTTCACTTAACTTACTTGAGAAGGTATTTTTGCCATCCTCTTTTTCAAAGAAAAATTCAGCAGAATCTTCTCTCTTACTCAAAATGGTTACCGAGTCCCTATGAYGCAAGTTGCTTTTGTCACCTACTGGCCCACAGACCTCCTCTGAATCACTTCTACTAAAAAGTCCGCTGCTTCCTCCTTCACTTGTGTCTCCCAAACCTTTATCTGAGGCATCATCTGACAATGATATTCCTTTCTGAAAATCCATATTGCTGTCCGATTTAAACAAAAGTTGATCCATTAAAATGCCTTTGCTAACTTCAGCACTCATAGGCTTGCAGTCAGATGCATCATCAAAATTAGTAGTACCATCTTGTGCTACCTTATTATTACCTAATTTACTCTCTGAGGCAAGACTTCCCCCATTTTCCAAAGGGGAGAGCTCTGATGCCATGGGACTTTCTTCTTCCACAGCTGGGGATTTACAGGAGTTTCCCCGAGTCAATGGATGGAGCAATAAGGCTAATTCTGCACTCTTCAGTAGGATCCCAATGCAGACATCTGTTTGCTTTGCAGGTTTACCTGTCACTGCTTCTACATCATTTCTTAAGTTTTCCAAGAGTAATACAAGGGATTCATGGAGGAACAACAAGAAAAGATACTGGTAATGATTGATCTGCATGCTTACATGCTTTTGAACATGGACAAGAACATGAATGTCTGCATTAGAGGAAGAACTTTCAGACAGTGCTCCTGAAGTGTCGGGGAAGTGAGGCACCTGAATACCGTTAGCCAAGGGCTCTGTCTCACCGCTGTAATATTCCTTCAGAAGTTTTTTGCGCTGCAGTCTATTGGCAAGATCGCTAGAATCACTTTTGGGAATGTTAAAAGCTGTCTGATTATTTGATAAAAGCTCTTTTTGTGACTTTGCAAATCTCACTGGTTGGCAAATCCAAAGGGAAAGAGGGAAGGAGTCCACAAAGCTTATTGGTCGACCTCTCCCGCTTTTCGTTCCTTCATAATCTATCCAAAACTGGGAAAAATGCACGGCCCAAACATCAGTAGCTGCAGATGTCTTCAATGCATATTTGTTCAATTTCGGGGTGACATAACCTTTATAAACATCATGCATTTTCGTATCTTGCTCATGAGCATGTCTCTGGAAGATGGGATGCAAAAGGTTAAAATTCTGTGGGGACTTTGGAAAGGCAGTGAAAGTTCTACTGAAAAATTCACAGTCTTTGAAGTTTTGGAACAAAGCTTCCAGATCTGAGTGTCTGCAGTTTGGGGAGTATCTTGTGTTCGTAGCAATCATTTCTGAGCTTTGAATGGAAATTGCTTGTGGTTGATCCTTATGAATTTCAGGTTTACTTTCACATGGGATGATGAACTGCAATTAAAAAATACATTTCATCTGGTTATAAAGACATAGGTTAAGATGGTATACCATTAAAGAAACAAAATAATAGTAATGACACCTAAAACAAAGCAATATCATTCAAAAGGTATGAGAACTCAGTTCTACTTATACATGCCATGCATAAGTCAAGCTCATGGATTTTGTTTCCTCTCATTTTTAGAAAAGGATGTTGTGACAAGGCTACAATCATTGAAAAACTCAGGCTTTTCTTATCAGAAGGATTTAGATTTAGGACATATATTAAGATGAAATGTTTCACATTTATCTCAGAAATGACTTTGCAAAAAGAATCTTCACTTGTTCAAAAAAAAAGTTCAAACTCTGAATTTTAGTTACATCATGAATTGTCAGGGATTTTCACCTCACTGAGCACTATAATGTTTTACCATAGAAATAAAATATAAGGAAAGTATAAAATGTACTAAGGCAGTTAATATTTTTAACACTGCAGAACAGATATTTGTGACCATTACCTGAAAAGTCATACAATAAATGTTTGTCACAATAAAAATAAAAACACACCGCAACTCCTAAAAACATCAAAACATTCCAGTTTGAAGAATCTATTTTAAATTGCATATCTTTAGCCCAAGTTTTAAAGAAGAGAAATATTCTATGCCTGACGCTGAATTTTTTATTTCTACTGTGAATCTTGTCCGTGCTAGTTTTGCTAGTACCAGTAAAATTACCTCCTGTCATAATATCTCCACGCTGGATCTGGAAATATCAGCGTAAAAAATAATTCTGAAATCACTTGAAAGATGGTAGGGACCAAGACTGTTAGTGTGATTTAAAAGACTCATGTCAAAATAACCAAGCACATAAATATGTAACAAAATATATGCAGCTAAATATTAATCAAACTAAGAAAAGTGGTTAATTTGGCAGAATGAGAACAATGTAGTTAATAAGACAGGAAGGAAATAATTATCATTAAGCAAGGTTTAAGGGATTTAAGAGCACTTTAAGCTTTACCTTCTTTTAGCTTAGTAGGCTATTCACATCTAATCATTCTGTATGAGTCTGTATTCATAAGGTAACTTGTTCACTCTCAGTAATTATTTTCAGTCAATACAAATAATAGTCCTTTAAAGTTCTTTTTAAATATGCACCAAGAACCTTAAAAAGGCAACCATTTCTCAGCAAGCTATTTTCGAAACCTTGAAACCTCTCCTATGGGCACAACTGAAAAGGCTCATTGTTAATTCTGCCTGGAAGCAGATGCTCTGGTCAAATCAAGTGAGAAAAAACATTGTCTGCATGGTAATTCTTCTGCTAAAATTAAAAGACAATGGAAGAAAAATATGATATTTTGTTGCATTAACATGGATCATTCTCCTGGAACAAATAATGTCTGGCAAACAAACTCTTGTACCTGAATTATAGCCAAGGGCCACTGTGAAATAGAAAAGAGTGAGACAAGAGTTTTAAGAACCACCTTCTGAAAACATGCAGAACTCGTTCCTCTAAGCCAGACATTCAATACCAAGATCAAGGAGTTTTAATTTCCTACAGCCAGGGATATAAGGCATTAATCCACAGAGACTGCAATTATGAACTGCTTACTAGTTTATTCCACTTCAATGCTTGATTTTTTCTTCTACTATGCCAGCTTCATTGAAAATAGTAAAGTGAGTTATGTTAATATTTCCACTGAGGTCTTCAATACTAAAATACTAAAAAGTAAATGAAGTAGTACCAAAGACAGGTATCTCACATTAAATAGGTCATATTTTGTCTAGTTTTTGTGAGCCGTGTTTTTATTCTGTAGGTTCTGTTTGTTTTTCAAGCTTCCTGGCTAATAGGTTTTCACAATAAAACTTTTTTTCCCCCAAAGGATCACCAAAAACTTTATCAATTACAAGTTACCTTTAACATTAGTCCATCAACTCTAACATCAACATGTTCATCYGACTTTGAATTATCATTTAACTTGTACATGGCCATGAATTGAACAAGACTCTGTTTCAAATCCAGCACAAACTGATTTAGCCAAAGAATACTTCTCTCATCCAGGGTGAACTGTAAAGCATTCAGCTGACCATACAAATTTGGACTTGGAACTAAAAGAGAAAGTAAAATACAATCATGAGAACAAATGAAAGCTTTAAGGTTCACCTTTTTTATTTTTTTAATGCATGCAAGTCTTACATTTGCACCTATATTTTGTATAAGAAATGAAATCAAAATCTACTCGTCTGATCCCCAGGAAAGAACAAACAGGAGACGCCTGAAGTGATRCTACTTTCCTTCTCTCATGTCAAATAACTAACTACATTTTTGAATGTAAAAGCCAATGTTAAAAGATAATGGAGTTGGAGGACAAGGAGAGTATGTCCTCATTATAAACGGAGGGCAGGGCCAAGGAGAGCTGCTGTATTCAAGTCCCATCCCCAGCAAATCCATTGACATTTCTTTATATAAAACAAGGACAGCCCCATAAGACATTGACAAAAATAACTCTGGCAGATCTTTTGTGGCATCTTAGATAATACTAATAATACAGTAGTTGGACTTCTTTTCAGTAGCCACAYACTGAAAACACATAAAAAAATGCTTGCGTATTGCAGAATGTATTTTTTATGTCTAAGTAAAAATTTTATGTGTATTTTCATATTTAAAACACGGCATTTATTAGAATCAGTATTTATAGGGGTTTACTAGGAGCAAAACCTGGAATTGCAGCTATGTTTTGTTCTTTCCAGTGACTCCATTTTAAAAATTGGTCATTACCAATTTTCAGTTGTCAACCTGGAGTCAGTATTATTTAAACATCAATACAAAAAAAAAATCTTACTAGGAAAGTCTTTTCCATCTGGGTAGTAATATTCAGTGAATTCAAAATGAATAGCTGGCATTTCTGGCGGAAGATAAAGCGACTTTTTATTGCAAGAGATCAGAGTTTTAGGGGAAGAACGACACTGGTCGGCAGTAGAGACCTGTAAAAGATAAGAGATCAATTTCATTAATRTATATTTTTGTGAATCATTAAATGTTTGTAGTTGTCAAGGAACTGCCCCTAGTAGAGTAACAGAGTGCACTGCCCTCACATATCGATCTCAAATTACACAAAGCACAGGCAGCAACAAGCATCTAGTTGCCTTGTAGTAGAAGCAATCTCTATATACGAGTTTCACAAGAAAACTGTAAAATATTAATGGTACCATAACTCCTTCATTCATGTGAGGCAGGAAGCAGCAGGTGACTTTCAAAGGCCCTCAGGAGAAGCCTAGAATGACTGGACACTTTTCCTACAAACGCTACGTATCCTGTATAAGCAAATATACCCGAACAGGGTATATTTGCACACTGGCTACCTGATAGGATCCCACAGTCAGGTAATGGTTCGATAAGGCTACCAGATACCTTGCCTGACTCCTGGCCCTGTCATATGGTCAGGTTCCAGGATATGGGGATTGTATTCTGCTAAACAAGTGTTCAACATGCACCTGGCATRAACCTCAGTATTTGGCTGCGTGCCAATGTCTACTTGGCAGGAGAAGCAAGACAATATAGAACAGTAATCCTCCATTTCTGTTTCCTTCCAATGTAATTTACAAGGCAATAAAAAGATAATCTTTTGATATATAATATACTTGACTCTGGATTTCCTGGAATATACTCTAGTTTAGAAGGTACGTTGCCAAAACAAAGCTGCTTGATCCAATGCCTTGTATGCCAGATTACTATCTTCAAATTAGCAGATTTTTTAATATTAAGTGTATGATGATGTCTACTTTATTTTGAAATAGTCTTGTTGGAAATTATAAATAGATACCCTTTATAAGCCTGCTTCACAGTATGTAGCTGTTTTTAAAATTGCATACATCTTTATTAAGACACACAAAAATACAAAGTAATAGTGAAAATAGATCTACTTAGAAAATAATGTTTGTATACTGTACAAAGCTAACTATGGTAGAAAAAGCTGAAGAGGTAGCTATATGGGGAGAGAAGGAGACAGGCATCTAAAGAAGCACAGAAGGCAAATTAAACAAATTAAAACACTAACAGTACAAAATGATATTATAAAACCACTTGAAAACTGGCAGCAAGCTGCAATCTCCTACTCTGCCAGAAAGGATATGGCAAGAAAAATATTGGAAATGGGTGCAGGAACAAATAAAAGACATACTGGCTAAGGGCATAAGCACTTTTTTTTCTAGCATCTGAACTTTATAGCAGATCCTTTAAATTCTGCACCGGAGAATACCCCTCCTTTATCCAGTTGCCTTTTCTTTGCAAAGAATATTACAAGTACTCATTGAAAAAAAATGAAAAAGAAAAAAAAGATGGTAAAAAAATCCACTCAAAATATCACTGGGGGGAGAGGATAACCCC
This sequence comes from Nothoprocta perdicaria, assembly GCF_003342845.1. Classification (NCBI taxonomy): domain Eukaryota; kingdom Metazoa; phylum Chordata; class Aves; order Tinamiformes; family Tinamidae; genus Nothoprocta; species Nothoprocta perdicaria. The sequence continues at coordinate 1,505,583 of NW_020454272.1, forward strand.
TCAATGTGTCTTTTTAAAAGAAATCAGCRTACTCTGAAAGGAGTATCAATAAGAAAAGCACGAAATAAAAACCCATATACTAAAACACTGGGTACCTAACCTAAGTACAATTAACAAATAAAGTCTGAATGTTAGAATTTGGGGAACAGGAGAACTTGAATCCAAAGATAACTACAATAGAGTATTACCTAATCAAGTCAGCAAGAGAATATGTATTGATTTYAACAAAGGAGAAGCAGGCCCATAAAGTTCTCATCCAATAACAAATAGCAAGATTGCCATTAATTTCAGTGGGCTTTGGATCTGCCCCTTAAAAAGCACAGCTACGCAACAGTCAAGGGCAAAGTAGACCCAGTTGTACTAACTAGAAGAAATGTACCTGATATATATTGAAATCTGCAAGTCTAAGCACAATAGGACTAGACATCAGTTTGCCCTTTGGTTGTTGGGAAGATACAGAGGAAGCCCTAGATGTTCCTTTCGGTATCTGTTCCTTGCCTGTAGGAAAGAATAGTGATGGAATCATTGAAACGAACAGTCGTCTTCAGAACAGTTTTAATATTTCACGAAAGCAGAGCTTTAATGATGCAAATAAAGTACCTGTTGGTAGGTTTTCAGGAGATAAAGCAGGTGGAGATTTGGGAGGAGAATCTACAGCCTGATCCTTCACAGCCTGCTTAAGCAATTCAACATTGTTTTTGAATTCATTTAGTAATTCYTTGGCCCATCCACTTCTGGCTTTAGTGGCATCACTATAATGCATCCAGTGCTCACAACTGTCTCCTGCAAAGAGGAGGAATAAGGGGAAAAACATACTTGAAAGTTTGCTTGTGAGTGGAAAACTAGTTTTCAGTATTTTACAGTTTTTATTCTAGCTATAATGCAATTACATAATAACAGAACTTACAACAGATATTATCACAGAAGTTGTATATTACATAAGCATAAGTTACACTGCATCACGAGTTCACTACTGAAAACAACATAATATTGCCACCTGCCTTTAAAAACTCTTTGTATATTTCCAGTTAGGAGAAATGTCATGATACATTTGTTTGATATAAGAGAACATGCAAGAATTCTGTTTGCCAGAAAGAAAAAAAAAAGTAGGAGCAAAAAGTAGGAGCAAATAACAGAAGGCAGTTTCCATGCTGCTTCCAAACTTTTCTTTCCTTGCCAGAATGTTTCTCAAGAAGTTCCTGTTCCCTTTTCAGAAACATACTCATTTTGTCTCAGCTTTCTATGACCTTCATGATATACCAATAAGTTTAGTCAATGCCACTGTCCTTGGGCTGAAAAATCAAGGCTAGTTTAAAGTTGTTGATCCATAACATCTTTAGGGTGTTARAGTATTTAAAGTTTTGAAAGAATCTAAGCTCTTTTCAAACGATCCTTGTAAAGATGATCTGCTAACCTGTTCAATAAAAATGGACACAATGCAAATAACAYTGTATTAAAAAGTACCTTGGTTTTTAAACATCAGCATATAAGAGCTTACTTAATTTGGGATTTAATTAAGGTTCAGAAAGTGACACTGGAAATGATGAGATACAGTGCACAATAAAATAGTAAAATGTCTGGGGGAAAAATCTGATTTCAAGTCTAAATTCAAAAATTTCAGCAYAGAAAACTTTGTAAGGAAGGGGGCTACCACATGAGATGACACTTCTTCCATCCTCTTGCCTGATAGCTGTGCTGCTGGTCATTTCTGTCCCCTTAACTGAGATTAAAAGTGAGTAGGGAAGAAAAAAGGAAGGAYTGCAAGCAGGGACTCATGCATTAGATTCAGGTCCCTTAAAGCTGGCGTTTTCTCAACCAATATATCAAATAAAATATATAATGGAACTTCCAAAAGAAAACCAAGCATGAAAAAGCATTTCATTCTTTTATCAGAGGACTGTAGGGCAATGYTCAGAGGCACAAAGGGCCAGGTGGCCCTTCTCTTCAGTCCTGCTGGTGAGACTGCAGGRCTTGAGGAGAGAGTAGTTTCTGCAGATGAACAAACCACCAGGCTGCACAACAGGTACCCGCAACAAGATGTTGGTTTCTATGAACACAGGACACTCTTTCTTTGAGGATGAAAGACTGCTTAGAAGARATGGGATTCACCTGCGGCACAAACACATCTTTGCCATCAGGTTGGCCAATAGGGTAAGAAAATTGAACTAGAATATATGAAAGAGAATGYAGGAGCATGATGTGTGACCATCAATCAAGGAAGTAGTGGGCCTGGCAGGTGTAGGCTAGTATGAAGAGAATGGACCTGGTAAGTAAAAAAAAAAACCAAAAAAMCACATCTGGAATCACCCCAAGCATATGCTTATAAATAAAGAAGTGCCTACAAGAAAAGACTACTGCAAAAGTTATGAGAAGACAATGTAATTGGTTGCCTCTCTGAAGTGCCTGTAAACTAATGCATACAGCCTTGGGAACTAATAGGAGGAATCAGAGGTCTGGGCATCTACAATAACATTGAGACCATGGGGACATGGTGGGAGATTGATATGACAGGAGTGATGTAATGCATGCTCTTTAGGAAAGACAGGCCAGGGAGGCAGGAACGGGGAATTGTCCCATATGTGAGACGGAGGTGGGAATGCCTGGAGCTCTGCCTTGGGAAGCATGAGCCAGATGAGCGCTTAGGAGTCAGGATTTCTGGTCAGAATCAGGATTTGCTGATTAGGATCAGTAAACCAACATGGAGGATGTTGGAGTTGGTGTCTGCTGCAGATTGTCTGATCAAGAAGGCAATATCTTCTTCAGACCCTCAGGCTGAAGAGCCTCACCTTCAGGCTCTTCAGGGAAGAAGCCTAACTTTTACATGACCCAGGTACTCCTGGGGAGTTTGAATCACCCTGGCACCTATGGAAGGAGCAATACAGCAGGCACAAGCAATCCAGGTCTCTGGAGTATAGGGATGACAACTGATAGCAGGAGATAAAGGAGCCAACCAAAAGAAAAGCTCTGCTGGATCTGTTTCTGACAAACGGGGAATAGCAGGGTTGGACACATGAATGTCATTGGCAGCCTTGGCTGCAGTCACACAAAACAGTGGAGTTCAGGATCCTGAAAGAATGCAGCAAGACTCTTCAGTGGTGCTCGGTGCAGGAGATGAGACAACAGGCATACGCTGAAACACGGAAATTCTGACAGAGWACTGGAACAGGATTCCCAGAGAGGCCGTGGAATCTCCATCCTTGGAGATATTCAGAAGTTGTCTGGACGTGGTCCTAGCAACATGCTCTAAGTGTCCCTGACTGAGTGGGAAGGTTGGACTAGATGATCTCCACAGGTTCCTTCAAGCCTCAGCTATTCTGTGTGTCTGTGAATCTCAGTCTTCTTTCATGARAAAGTCTGGGGTCAAGGAAAACTTATTCTCAGTAGAGGAGCATCAACTCAGGGAGCATTTGCAAGGATTGGACACACAGAAATCCACAGGCCCTGATGGGATGCACCAATAAGTGCTGAGGAGAGGGGCCCATGTCTTTACAGGGCCACTCTTGGTTATCTTTGAAAGGTCACACTGACTGGGAGGGGTTCCTGAGAACTTTGGAAAAAGCAACTGTCACTTCTATCTTCAGGAAGGACAAGAAAGGAAATCCGGGGAAGCACAAGCCCATCGATCTCACCTTGATCCCTAGGAAGGTGATAGAGCAAATATTAAGGATAAGAAGGTGAGTGGGAGAGGTCATCATAGGTTTATGAATGGGAAACCAYGCTTGACCAACCTGATAGCCTTCTAAACTGAAGATGGCTGACTTGGTGGAAAAAGGGGAAGCAGTGGGGGAAGAAGCTRTTTATTTAAACTACAAATTGGCTTTCAGCACGCTAACATCCTCGTAGACAAAAAGAGGAAATAGGGACTAGATGAGTAGACAGCAAAGTGACCTGGACACTGGGTGAACTTTCAGGCTCAAACAGTTGTGCTCAGCAGTGCMAAGTCCACTTGGAAGATGGTTATTAGTGGTGGACCCCATGGGTCGATACTGAAGCCAACTTATCTTTATCAGTGACCCAGACGAAGGGACAGAACACACCGTAGCACACTGGCAGATCATGTAGAACTGGGCTGCATACTGGCTGTCATCCCAACCATCTGTTGAATCAACCTCCTCTCCCAGTTCTGTATCATCTGCAAACTTTGTGACGGTGCACGCTGTTCCTTCATCCAGACTGCAGAAATGGGCAAAGCGGAACCTCATGAGGTTCAGCAAAGGGGCATGTAAAGTCTTGCACCAAGAGAGTCCATAAKTCTATTCACCGACACATGCTGACCATCCGGGAAGCAGATTTGCAGAAAAAAAAAGACCTGGGGATCCTGGTGGACACCACGTTGACCATGAAAAAGCCATGTGGTGGCAAAGCCCAGCTGCATCCTGGACTGCTTCAGGCAGTAGCTCAAAGGAGATGATCCTTCCTCCCTATTCAATCCCGGTTAAGACCACACTGGGAATGCTGTGTTCAGTGTTCCCCAGTAGGAGAGAGACATGGACGCACCGGAGCGAGTCCACTGAACAGCCATGAAGACGATTATGAGATTGGAGCATCTATCACAGCAATACATGAGGGTATTGTTCAATGTAGAGACGAGAAGGCTCAGTGGATCTTAACCACTGTTTATGTCAGATTGGATGATGTAAAGATGACAAGAAAGGCTCTTCTCAATGGTGCCCAGGGATGGGGCAAGAGGCAGGGAGCACTGACACTGAAATACAGGAAATTCCACTTAAACCTAAGCAGCAGCGATTTTGCTGTAAGGATAATCAAACATTGGAACAGATTGCTCAGAGATATTTTGGAGTATTTCTCCATGGAGATATTCAAAATTTGACTAGAGGTGATTCTAAGTACAAGGTTCTGGTCTGTTGGACGAGACAATCTCCATAGGTCCCTTCCAATCTCAATTGATTCTGTATRCAGAGATATATTGTCCTGGGCAAAGTGAAAAGGGAGATCAGAATGCCACAGAAAACACAAATGAAGCCAAATAAATTTGTTACAGGTTTCCCAGATGGAAAATGCTTCCCATTTGTCTCAATATATCAGCTTGGTCAAGAACTTCCTGTGCTGCAAAACATCCTATATCACTTCCCAATGATACAGCTGCTTTCTCTGATCATCATTCAGCAACAATAATAAGCTACACAAAAAACGCATCTGGATAAAAGTTTCCGTGGCAGCACATTTGGGAAGATTAGTAATGTGATGGGTTGCTGTACAGACAGATTTACAACATCCAAGAACCTGAACTGTCTGGCTTATGCTGGGATATCACAGTTAACAGACCCACATCCTGCTTCACTTTTCTTAAGAGTATTATAAATCAYAGATATTGTTGAAAGGATTGAAGTTGAATGAATTAGAAATATATCCTACAGGAATTGTGTGTCAGAGTTCCATTAGAGCTCCTACTGGCATCTATCACTAAAAACAAAAAAAAGGATCTGCTAGGAATCCCATCTGCAGAAATGATTGTTGAGAGCTTTTCTTCTTGAAGAGCTAGTTGCAATTCCCAGGAAGTCAGTGACCAAAAAGACATTTCTAAACATTACACAGGCCAGAGAGGTGCAAAACTAAAAAAGAGTTTAATAACAATCTCATCGGTGCAAAGCTCTTTCTTCCCACTGTTGTAAAGAATGAACATGGTATTGTCCATTGCTTAGCCTTTGCTTACAGGGAACAATGTTTTCTTTTCAGTTCATCGTTGCAGATTCAGCAGTGTACATAACCAAGACAGCTACACGGATAGATCACTACCTTTGAACACCCAAGACAAGTATGTGCCACTCAGGTGAAGTCCCTCTCCTGTGATGATGGTTTGCCCACAGAATTACCACACTGCTCTGCAACAGTGATAAGACAGCAGCTTCTTTCAGTAGAGGAAGAAACTATGCAGCATGTTCCTCCCCACTTTATTTGGCCAAAGATGAAGACCTTTGGCAGATTCTTCTTGTAACTTATTAATGAGAACTTGAGCTCTTTTAGTCAAATATATCTGTATAGAACATCTTTTAAAATTGCAGGAAAACACTATCTTTAGAGAGATTATCTTTGCTCTGCAAATGATCTTTGCTAGCTCGGGTTTCATGCATCAGGACTCATGTCCCACATAGCCATTACCTAGGAACGTCTTCAGTGAGCTTCTAGAGTGCCTGCAGTGCTTACTTCAATCTTGCTGAGACTGGCCAAATGAGTTCTTCAAAATTCCTAAATTTTCTATCTGGGTCACATACTATGTGTTAGAATCCTTCCAAAATGAACAATTTTGGGTTTACTTATTATTTTCTTTGCTCTCTATGCCTTCTCAGAGGAGAGCTCATAGGGAAAAAAAAAAAAAAAAAAGTCAGATCAGCCTCTCACCTAGAGAAGCAGAAGTGTCAGTATGTGGGACATATAGCTGGGTCACAWGATAGGCCTATGTTAAAATACAACTAACTTTGGGTCCACCTTTATAGGAACAGAAGCCAACATGACATAGATCAAATCACCACCAGTCTATAGCAGGTAAGAATACTGCTACTCTTAAATATACACAGCTGTATATGAGAATATGCTATCTGAACTACGCTAAATTGTAACACATTTTTAAGGTGCAAAAAAATGTTATTATGGCCTTATGATCTCATAATGACTATAATGAGTTTTCTGAAAAATACATTTACTGCTAATGATTTGCAAAAAATGTTTAATTGTAGTTACCTAAATCTTTGCGAAAGGCTACACAGATAACAGATAACTCTCTGGCAAAAATCTAGAGCACTCACAATCTGATGTACACTGCCTTTCCCACCAACACTGAATTCTGATGTGATAARTATGTAAACAATTATGTGATTATGCAAGCCCTAATCATAAATATGTAAATAAATTTAGAAATTAAGCAACATACATGCTTACAGATAATTGTGAAGCACTCACTTTCATACCTGCTTTGTGAAATGGATAATAGTCCACTGTTAAATAGCTGAAGGAAAGCTGCATGGCCCCTCCTGTAACACGTCTATTTGAGTCTGTAAAATAAAATAAAGCTCAGCTCTGCACATACTGTATTTAAAACATAAGTTCTTGCATTCGCGCTTTCCTTGGAATGTCCAAAATATCTTCCTCCTCTCTACCAGCTCTTCTCACAATCTCAATCTCTTCCCTCAAAATTTTCACTCAGAAAGCCTTGCAGGTCTCCAAGGACCATCCTGTAGAACTCTGTGGTCTGTGATCAGTCACTAGTAGCAAATTGGCCACTGTTGCTACTGAAAAATAAGAACAATTCTTTGTAGACCAATTACTGCAAATTTTCTGCAATAGAACTTTTTGTACTGAATATATGATCATGATCAGTCATTCAAAACCAGGAAAGTTACTTTCAAGAACATTGCAAATATATATTGATTTCCTTGATTTCTTATTTGTCAAATATTATTTCAGTAAAGAGGGCTTCTGAGACTCCCCAATTCTCATTTTTTTCAACTACTAAATTTAATCTTCATGGCCAAAAATACCAGGTTAAAAYAGAGGTCTCACTAGGCACTATAACTCTCTATTTCAGTAGAAATATTACACACACATACAAAAAAAAGATATCTTTATGTAGTAGGTTTCATRCTTTGGGGTCAAGCATCTTCTGTAAAGGGAAGTACATTCACCAAGTCTTATGTTCTTCACTCATTCCTTCTCAGCAGACTTGTACACACTTGTAATCTGCCACACATTTTCACATTTCTCAGTTCCTAGAGTATACAGGGCTAAACCAAAATGTCATTTGTCTTCTTTTTTTTCCCCCAATGGCAAATATCTCTCATTAAAAACAAGCAGGCAAAACTGTAAGACTTTGGAAAACTTGTTTGATTCTTTCAATTTGCTGGAGAGACTCAAATATGTTCTAAATTAACCATTAATAAAAGAGGACTGCACTTTTATGAGCCCAAACTATTTGGGTACTACAGATGATGTTTGTACATTTCAAGCCACAGCAATGTTGCCACTACATTTCTCATAACCTAGTTAGTTCATAAAATAAAACATGAGTAGCAGTCCAAATGGAGAGAATCGCTTTCTAGAAGGTAGAAAAAGTACTGAGGCTACTATCATCAGGTTGTATTTATTCCAGAATGATTGCAGAACAACAAACAGGAGTGCTCACTGAGGTATGCCTAGAAATTCAAGAAGACAAATCTGAATATTATTCTAGAATAATAAAAAAAAAGAAGTTTCATTAACATTAATAGGTTCCTCAAAATGTTTTTTAAAGAAGATTATGTAGCACAGATACATTAAAACACACACAGAAAATATTTACCTTTCTCTTTAGAATGGATATCATCACAAATATGTAGGTCCAAATGGGAAATTACTAAATGATGAGAAGTCTCCTTAACATCATAATCATTGAACAGCTTCACAATGGCATCATTCTGATCGGGTGCTGCCGCTGCCTGGTGTGCTTTCACCTGCTGAGAGCTGGGTGCAGGGGCAGAGCTCTGAAAATATTTAGTCACATCACTTCACAGAAGTTGATCCTTTCTCAAGTATGCTTTTATTTACTCAAAAGAGATCTTTCAAATCAAAAAAAAAAAAAGCATACTGTGTATTGGTATTCACCTTGCATCATTTATCAGCGCTGTTTAACAGCACAACTAAGGTRTGCTGATACCTGCATTTCACGACGATGCAACCCTGCTCCATCCTCCAGCTTTCCTACCTCCTATACTTATCTCTACCCTGTCACTTGCAGCACTGAGATTTCTCTTAGTGTTTTTGCAAGTTCTTTAGGGAACTAAACTGGATGAAAAAAAAATTTTTTTTGTTTGTTTTTTTTTCTTTTTTTTCTTTTTTGCTAGGCTAATTTCTGCCAGTTTAGTTCCCCAAACTGCATTGGTGTGGGCCAGATGTGAGCCTGAGCCAGCATCCAGGAATTGCTGAGATAAAAGGAGAGGGAGCGGAAGATTCAGGACCACCCTGCTCAGTAAAAGCTAATTAAATAGCTTTAATTGATCTGTGACATCACCCCACCAAGTCACTGCGAGCACAAGAAATGAGCTCTCCATTACAGTACCCTAGCTCTGCTGCMAAAGATTCCACACAGATGTCTTCAYTTAGTCAGACACAGTAATAAATTAGGCTTTGTTCTCTTGTGTTATTAATTTATTTATTTTTTAATAAGGCTCTCTTTTATCAGTGCATTTGTCCTGCTTATTCGTACACAAGATCCCTCCCCCAAAAAATCCTCACAAACAAAGCCCAGTCTGGCATATGTGCTTAAAGGAAACAGAGATTTAGACAAAGGAATATCTTACATGAAGTATCAATATAATATCTATGCCAGCAGACATAGGTGAAAAGTACAAGTATTTTCACTACATATTCCAATGAGAGAGCTACAAAAAGGAAAGCTCCTCTTAATTTTTCAGAACCATAAAAACTAAAACTAGATAAGCATTTTAAAATATTACACTAGTTGCATTTATCCACATATGAAGGTAACTTCCCGTCTTTCTTAAATTTACTTTAAAACTCCCAACCAGACGAAGTTGAGAGCAAATTCAAGTGGATTTACTAAACTATTAATCAATTGTCAAAGTGTTAAAACAGACGAAGAAGTCTAAATATGCTATACATGGGTAAAGAAATACAACTTTTTCTTCTCTGTAACTGACCAATCCTSTAAAATAAACTCTTTTAAGCTACTCTTATTCATTCCTGGAGTGTTTTAAGATATACACTCCAAAGATGACTTAGGTAACTTTCCCTAGTTCACCTAAAGCTAAATATACACACACACAAAATATACTGTGTTGTATTTTACAATAGCTACATTTTATAACAATGTGTTGCAATTAATTATCCTACCTGTGTCGTTTCAGAAGCCAAGCTTTTCCTCTGTTCAGTTGACTTCTCTATGGCTTCGCTAAGAGATTTGGCATACTGCACCATGGCTTTCAGCTGCGAATCCGTCAAAACCCAGAGCAAATCATCCAGAATCAGAACCAGTTTTGATGCCACTACGTTACAATCCTTTAACTGTAGGATAAAAAAATAGACAAGTTAAATGGAAATCTAAATACTTATTTCTTACACTAAATTCATAAAAATTTTTCACATATAAACACATAAGTAAATATTAACAAGTACATTTTAAGTTCCATTCCTCTTACTGACAAAAACGCTTAAAATGYACCATAGCATCTATTATTGTGTCTTAATTTTCACTTGTGCACAGTGCATTGGCTATTAAACTGAAAAATTAATTTAATTATAAGCAATAAAAATGCTGTTTGAAATTAGTGAGGCAATACAATAAATGTCGTCATAAATAAAGATCCCTGGGTAAACTGACTTGTGGAAGAAGTTCAAAATATTTATTCCAATATTTCTACAATCTTAGTGACTATTTATCAAAATTTAGTTTAGGGAATTCTAAATTTCACATGTCCTAATCTTAAAACCTTTACAATGTATACACATACACACAGAACACATGCTAAATGTAAATTCATAAAATAATAAAATACTCCAAAAATTTCCAAGTTTACCCTCCGTTTAAGCGTGACCCGGATTTTTGATTGGTTGGTAATGAGTCGAACGGGAGCGCTCATGAGCTCATGCTTAGAGCTCTGGATTGCGTCTGCCTCTATTCTGATCATCTGCCAGTTGATTTCTTTGAAAGTCAAAACCTTTAAAAAGACAGAGGGGGAAAAACACTATGCAATCTGTCAGTTTACTGCACATATGCACATATGCAAGCAGGCATGTATGTATGCAGGTGTGTGCTCTGAGGACATTATTTGTGCATTTTGCCTAGCAGGCATCAGGAATTAAAGCCCTGATGCTGCTCTTCAGTAGGTCACAGAAACAGAAGGCAAGTTCCCAGCAGGCAGAGATAATTAGCAGCACAGTTACTTGCAAAATAAGGGCAGTGTTTCACATATTAATTTATTTTTATAACTTCCACTTTCTATAAAATMTTAAGAAGAAAATAAAGGGCACTTCTTGCGTATTATTTAGTAGAGGAGAAATATAGATGTTTCTGTGTGTTTTCAAAATACTAAATCCTAGTATATATGAACGGGCTTAGGAGRAAAGGAAAAATACCAGAAAGGGAAGGGACGAAGTGAAGTATCCTCTTTTAATTAAGATTAATTAAAATTAAACACTATATATGTTGTATGCCATGCAGACGGTTTAAAATCGTAAGATGCGCTTCTAGATGTGGCTACAGGAAAGTCTTTAAAAGTTCAACAGCATCATTGAGGAAGACATCAAATGAACAGAGCATCAAGAAGAAAAAAAGGAGTATTAATTCTAGTTTCCCTGAAATTCCTTTCTACATTAATAATCTGTAGGAAAAAAATCAGCTGGGGAAAAGAGTAAAAGGAGAGAATCTGTTTGGTATATGTATCTATTTCTCAGATGTCATTCTCCTCTCATGTTGCAAACCTTGGAGTGGTGTCCTGGGAAAACAAGACGAGAATGGAGCAGACCACTCCAGCTGTGTCTGGCAAGGAAGAAGGCAGAGTGCAAAGTGGTCCGAGAAATACTAGCTGTGGAGAAATCTGTGTCCTGTTCTGGGCTCCCTCAGCACAAGAGAGGAATGAATTTCCAGGAACAAGCCCAGGGAGGGCCACAAAGATGATTAAGGGATAGGCACATATGAGGAGAAGCTGGGAGAACTGGAACTGCTTAACCTAGGGAAGAGAAGGTTCAGGGGAGTTTTATCAATGTTTATAAATATCTAATGGGAGGGTGTGTCAAAAGGAAGGGCCCAGACTCCTTTCAGCAGTGCCCAGCAGCAGGACAACAGGAAACGGCACCGACTGGAACACAGGAAGTTCCATGTGAACAAGTCAGTCTTCCCTGTGCGGGTGGCTGAACTGACCAGGCTCCTCAGAGAGGTTGTGGAGCCTCCAGCCTTGGAGATGTGCAAATGCTGCCTGGACACGGACATGGGCAATGTGCTCAGGTGACCTGAGCTTGAGCAGGAGTTGGGACTAGATGTCCAGAGCTCCCGGACAAGCCCAGCTCTCCGGTGGTTCTGYAGAAAGCAGAGTACACAGTCTCCTCACGCAGGAGATGCAGTGTGAACGGAAGCTCCAAAAATTTCTCAGGAGATTCTTCATTACATTAAGAACACAGCTACAATGCAAACCTTACATCACTTAGCTCCTTAAGATGCTGTTTAGCAAAAATTGCTTTTACAGTATTGTCAGGCTTATTATTTCACCATTTATTATTAATGTTAATCACTGTCATATCATTTTGCCAGAGTCCCTTCAAATTTGTGTTTTGGAGTTTACTACATTAACAGGAACAATCCTCAAGGATAGCACTGTTGCATAGGGGGAGACTCTTCAGAAACAAACTCTGTTTAAAACTGTAAATTAAAAATAAAATGCAGCAATATRAAACTCCATCTGGTCAAACTTCTAACTCTTTATCCTTAGCCTTCATTAACATACAAGCATGACTAGAAATAAGCTGCACAAAAGAGAGAATGCAAACTGTAAGGAAAACAGTTTTGAACTTTCATTATTTTTACAAAATTTTTAATTATGAAGTTCTCTTTGGGCTTCTTCTGGGATGTAGTGCTTCTGGGAAGCACCTACTGGTTTCCTGCACTCTGAATAAACTCTGCTTGGGAAAACCGATTCTAAATAAACAAAACATAGTCAATATTTAAAACATCTACCTCTCACACTAAAACAAAAGGTATTTTCAATAAAACAGGCAACATTCAGAAACAATTTTGAACTTAGTTCACATTTATTGTGCTTAAGTGGGAGAAAACCGTAGAATAGTGTGCATCAGTGCTGGACTTTAATATTACTTTGCTGCTTTCTGGAAAAACTGTACTCAGTTGTCATTCTACATATGTACGACCTAATTATTTAAAGAAAAATATTTATTTTGCAGCTGTGTTAACAATCACTTAAAACTACTTAAAGAACATTCTAATTAGGAAAACTCTCATAAGCAAATAGATAACCAATGAAAGGTATTTTTTTGGCGGGGGAAGGGAAATGTGCTAAAGCACACCTTTTTTTCCCCACATTTAATATTCCATCATTTTTTCTTTCATTTAATATCCCATTCTTTTTTTCTTTTGGTGTCTTTTATTTAAAAATGGCTGTAGAAAAGGGCTTAGAGAACTTAACAGTGAACATTACACATAGTTGCCCCCGGATCTTTGCTTTTCCCTCAGCATCCACTTTGGCCACTGTCAAAACAGACCTTTGATATGACTCAAMCCCCCTGTTTTTACATCCTCATGTTTCTAGAGGAAGGCTGAAATGACTGCAGAATATCTTCCCAATAACAACATGTTTTCTAGACTGCAGAAGGCTGTGATTCAATTACCTCCTCCCATATTACAAAAATAATGAAGGAAATAGTTACCTCTCCACGTTGAGCTTCTTGTATTCTGGTAAATCTCAGGTCAGCATGTTCCCAATTTGCATTTACACTATATATTCTCAGCTGGGAAAGTTCAAATGAGGCATTAAAGGCTTTTGCGCCAATCCTTATTATAATGGAATTCACAGAAACCGAAATTCCTTCTACCACTTTTTCAGCAAAGCCATATTCACTGGAAGGTGAAATGCCAACATATAAAATATAGATCTAATAAAAGGGCACAAAATTACTCATATTTACCAATTTAAATACAACATGAAACAGATTACACAATTTGCAATTCCTAATTGTCATTTTTGTTAAATATACTGGATATAGTTTCTAATTCATATATTGTTACACTTCATGGAGATTGATGCCACAATCATGTTCACAATTAATGTCACTTAGCACAATATATGTCTAAAAGCAGTCTACACTACTATGTAGAAATCTCACTCCTCTTTAGGCTTATACTTAAGGAGTGATTTATGTCAAATACATGACTTGACTGCATTGCAATTCCAATCTTGCTAAACACTCTGAGCAAAGTTACGTCTGTTAAAACTATAATAAATTTTATATATGCAAAGTATGCAAACTGAAGTAGCTGCTTTATTTCTTTCTAAAAAAGAAAGTCCTCACAAATGGTTGCATTTATGTATTGTATCAACRTACAAAGCATTTAAAAAGATAAGGCAGTTACATCTAGCTTTAAAAAAATCTTTTGCATTTAGAATGCTTTAGATTAGTGAAAGAGAAACTGTATGTTAACAATTCTTTTAATATCTAACATTTCTTCCACTGGAGGGCTTTTTTTTCCTCCTTTTAGAAGGACATTTTATGTGGTTTGTTATTCCTTTTCCTTTTTATATCTTTCATCTTGTAACACAGAATCCCTATGGCAATGATTCGCAATCCATAGATGAGGTCTGAAATCAAACATTCCCATCCATCAGCATACCTATGTTAACACCTAAAAGTTATCAACTAATTTCAAGAGTTTGAAATGACAAGGTGTGACCCTATATACTACAAGAAATGGAGACCCAACTGTTTTATAGTATGTATTCTAGAAAAAAAAAAGTGATTTAAAAATTATGAATCAWGCATCTATACAAGCAGTATCCCTGACCTTTGTCCTGATGCAGTTGCTATAGGAGAGGGTCCATTAGGGGCACGAGGCTCTTCACATGTACTCATTTCCATTACAACTTTATCCAAGGACTTGCAAAACAAAGCAAAACAAAAATTTGGACATGTAAGAGATGATATAATATGTATTTAGTCTCTTAAAAACAATGTAAAACATATTTATAAAATATTTCTGAGTATAGATTTTTTCCACTAGTTTTTGTAGAATATATCAATTATGATTTTAAAAATTTGTTAGTGAATTTTAACAGATGTTCCCAATCCTAGRTTGCAGAATTCTTGACCTCTAGCTGTTATTTACATGCCATACACTTCTTCAAAAATTGCATTTTGAAAAGGACAAGAAATAATGTATTCTTATCTGTTTTATGCTTATTCCTGAATTTTCTAAATAGTTCAGTGTGTTCTGAAAAATTTTAGTGGAAAGTATCTGAAACTAGTCCATTCAAATTAAAATCAGTAATTAAAGTTTTGTGCTGTATCTTTAAACAAAATCTGAAAATGAATAAAAATTGGTTATACAGACCTTGAGTAGACCAAATAGAGGAAGTAATTTTTATAAATAAATTTTCTAGTATAATTTAATGTTGTTTTTACTTTTTTTTTTCCCTACACAAAACAGGCCTTCACAGAAGAAGCTTAAGGGAATGATTCTGTGATTAAGGAATTCATGCAATATAAATAAAAGTTAGGTAAAGACATCCAGATGCAGATCTACCTATCCTTTCTCCCTTTCCTCATTGGTAATTACTTCTATTTTGATAGASGAAAAAACTGCTGTCTAGCAGCCCTCTTCAAAATTAGGTTGTTTATCATGCAGAAAAGGAGTGATTGGTTACAAGCAAAGGTAACAGTATTTACTATTGGTCACTATATTGAAAGATTTCTTTCTTTAAAACATAAAGAAATACTCCTTTCCAAGAAAAAGTACCTCTCACGAGACAACCACGTCCTAGCTACCTTCTCAGCTATGCAAATAGAAGATGCCAGGTATATAAGGCTACTTAAAATTTAGTCAAACTCTCAGCTGTAAAAATAGCCCCACTAATGTGATRTAATGAAGGGCTGAAGCTGGACATTTAATCCTTTAAATTCCCCTTCCTTTAGAAGTCAAAGGCTCTTAAACCATTAAACARTGATCTTTGGTTATCAATTTCCATTTAACACACAGGTTCAAGGACAGCTTTTGTAGTACAAAGGTGACCTTCTGTGTTATCTTAGCCTCAAAGATTGCTTACTAATTTCACTGCAAGCCAAGCAAATAGTAGGGCCTTGCTATGGCAAGACAAGTGTATAATCTATAAGAACAGCAGAGCTTAAAGAGATTTCCTAACTTGGCAGTTACATCATCTGGTCAAAAGGTTCCACCATCCCCCTTGAGCACTACCCCCCTTTAAGCTCTGTGCGTCTGGAAAACAGTGGTGCAAGTGAGGGACCACTATCAAATGCCTCAAGGATTAAAACAACAGATTTTCCAAGTTTGATGCAGAATTACACATTCAAGTATTCATAGTGAGTTTGGGAAGCATCTRAATTAAAAGAGTATTAATTACTTAAGAAAATATCTTTAAGAAGGTTTATTGAGCTCAAGCAAATTATTTCCTGTGCTCCCACATTTCTTGGTATATTTCTTTAAAAAAAAAAAAAGGGGGTAAAACAAAGCAAGCAAACAAACAAAAGGCCAAATCATCATTTAGTCCAGTGGTGCTGACTCTTATTTATGTCTTTTGCATCCAATTTACAGCCAAGGTGAACTCTTGAGCTCCTTCAGAAACCGTGTGGATGTGACTTGTCAGATCTGCCAGAGTTGGGATGACCAGGTGGGTAGAGAGGTAAAATATAAAAAGCCTTTTAAGTGATAGTTTGAAAAGATAGGCAGGAACTTGTGACAGCACTAGGTGGAGAAATAACTACCTGCCACGTAAAGCAACGTAACGATTGAAGTTTTTTGGTTTTGATAGAGATCATTTAGACAGTAAAAAATTACGATGATTAGACCCAAAGCCATAGACAGTAAAAATAAACTWATTACCTGAGACACTGAAGTGTTTTATGTTGATCTGCTACAGAGAGGGAGCTTAGTATAGGGCCTGTGAATACTTAAATTATTTCTAAGTCAGCTCAAGGAAACTATATAAATAACTGAGATGAATTCTCCTGCACAGAGCTATTTAGGAGTTTCTTTCAGAACTCACCAAAGAGATGGGAAGTGTTTTCAATTTTGTCCATGGTATCTGCAAGAGAAARCATAATTTTAAAGTACTTTATTATAATGTGTTTTAGCTATGTATAGTTACAACTCCTGTGATCAAATTAGTATATTACTTTCTAAATGTCWGGTTTTTCTGAAAATACTGAATAATAAACTTAGGCAGATACACTACTATTTTTGACACCTAAAAGAAAATTATGAACCCACATATCATTGAAAGGAAAACACAGAGAGACAAAATAGAATCTGTCTCTTTAATACCAAGTTGTCAAACAACAAGAAARGCAATGTTGTCCTCCACATTCCTTCCTTTAAAAGGAAAGGAAATCCACATTTGCACTGTCAGCCTATGAATCACTCGATGTCTATAACACAGCATCGTGTTCAGAATGTTCACTGAGTTCAAAAAAAGAAAAAAAAGCCTGAAGAACCACCAAATCCTGACCAGGTCACAGCTTCAGTGAAAAAGACAAGTCATAGCTTCATTTTCTACTTACACTAGTATAATCTAAAAGTGTAGACAACGTACGTTGCTTCATCTCTTAGCAGCCATAAGGACTAAAAAATTCAATGTCTGTTAAATARAGTGTTTCCATATTTTCTACAGAGAGCAAAATCCTTCCAAAAAAATGGAAATGGAAGGGAAAGAGAAGGAATAGCACATATAAAGCATATTTTTTGCCCATGGTAAGTACAGTCTCTTATTATTTAGTATAAGTTTTTATCTCTACCACTACTTTAAAATGTACATGATGAAATTTACTCAAAAAGGAGAGAACAACTTCTTGTCTCTGTACACATTTCATGCCCTCTGTCCTCCCCATTTTAAATAGGGAGGGAAATTAAGACACAATTACTGCTGATCTTTGTTTTTCTCTCTGAAATTCTAAGTATTCATCACAATTTCTAATCAAACCATACAGCTTGAAAGTTGATAGAGACAAAAGAAAAAAGAGAAAGTTTTGCTTAATTACCATCCCTGCATAATAAAATGCTCACCCTAATAGATGCTTTATTGCAGAAGACCTTGTTTATAGCCAGCCACGTTGGTAGATCCAGCATGTTCTGAAGCACCTCTTGATCCAGCTCCAGGTTGGTCAACTGACCTTCCCCTTTTAATGTGCTCAGGTTGATCTTGTCAGGCGACAGATTTTTGGTGAACCTAAAAGCAAGCGCGCATCCTAAGTAAATGCATATAAAGCAAACAGAGCTCTCCCRCATGTATCTGACACTTTAACTACAGTAACATTCCGAGAAAAAAAAAAAATAAAAATAAAAAAGAGAGCTAAGGTGTAATTTCACCCCAGAAAGAAACAGTACTCTCTATATTTCACATGCACTTTGTCCCTCTAAATTTCGTTCATCCCATCGCCTCCCTTTACAAGTAAATACACAGAATTACATGTATTATAAGACAGTCTTTCTTATACGTCCATCACCCTGAATAACAAATCTCTATCAAGAATATTGTTAAGTACTGATTTTGTAATCTATCAGGCAGAATTGAATCCATTTCTATAGGTTTCTATGCTTCTACAGGTTTTGGAAGAAGGAAAAAAAAAATCAATTCCAAAACTACATATATTGTCATTCTTGGAGCAAGCAGCAGGAGTGGCTGAGAATTCACTTAAGGGAAACCAAAAGGTACCACCTTTATATATTTTTTTTTTCTATCTATATTTACACTTTAGATTTCAAAACGAAAAGTTTTATTTACAAAATTCACATTTAATCATAGAATTCAATAAAGAACATAAATAAGTACACATACATGCTATATGTACACAGCAGTCTCATGCATTTAGTATATAGGATGAAAATACAATATATAACCTCTAAAAATACATAATTATTTAAAACAGAACATACGCAGTGAATTTTACTTAGAAGTGCTGTGATTTAATGGTACAATAGACCAGACCAAGCAACTGTGTTAARTGAGTCTAATCCTTATGACAAACCATGGTGGAATCATGAGAACCCTCAAAATCAACAACTGCAATATCCAGTATACTACAATGTGAAAAAAAAGCCTTTGTTCTTTGCACTTATATTCCACCAGGGAAATTTGCACCTCCTCACCCCTTAGGATTTAATTTCACAGCAGAGAATGTACCTGTTTGCCCTACGCTTCGGGACTCTGCACGCTGAAATCTCCCTGTGCTGATATTCTGCAGGCAAAGGGGTATATTTGTCCAACATGGATCTGAAGCAATGTCCTTAAGAGATGCAACTCGGACCTACTTGCTTTCCATTCAAGAGACCGTTTTCTATAAAAACTTCTAAATCTCTGTTAATAAATATGGGGGAAAGACATCAGAAGAAAGCAAAAAAAAAAAAAAAAGCAGGCAAGATGCCCGCTTCAACTTGTTCTCCAACCATGACTTGAAGTAATGGTAGGCATTTTGTCAGTCTAATACCAGAAGAATTCTTGTTGTGTTACATTTGGGAAATTCCCTTTTGTTCACAATTAAAATGAAACTTCTAAATAATTTCTTTTTTAAGAAATTATACCACGCCATCCTTAAATTATTCAGGAAGTAGATGCAAAAAACACTAACAAGCTGCGTATGACAGAAGAGCTACAATCATTTCTTTATTGCTTAAAAAGCATAAATCACTCAGCAAGAATGGGCTCTGTTAAAAACAGAAACGATACATTTTAATACATTTTTAATACATTTTTTTTTCTCCTGACATTCAGTGTA
Source organism: Nothoprocta perdicaria (assembly GCF_003342845.1). Lineage (NCBI taxonomy): Eukaryota > Metazoa > Chordata > Aves > Tinamiformes > Tinamidae > Nothoprocta > Nothoprocta perdicaria. The sequence goes on from NW_020454272.1 coordinate 1,525,041, forward strand.
CTTGTAAGTGTTCCAGTTAGAAGCATGAAGAGGAGAATAAAGGATTTAAAATATTTAACTTTTTCCATTTATCCTTGTTTGTCCCTTTTAGCTCTTATTGACGGAAAAAAAAGGTGTTGAGAAAAGGTGAATAACCTGCCTGAGTAAAACATGCAGTCATCCTGTCAGTCAATGCGAATCAACGCCTCAGCAAAGAAATCCTACTGAGAAGTTCAATCTGACATGGCTATTTCATTTCTAAAAAAATAAAACAGCCATTAAATGTTTCCAATCATGCCATAATACCTTAATCTACCTAGATTTTCCAGACAGTGACCAATGTTCAGGCTCACAAGCTGGCATTATTTTAAGTTGCTCCTAAACAACAAATATCAAAATATTCTGCTGCTGAATTTATGCCATAATTTCATTATATATTTTTCATCACCAGCTTTCATGTACCAGAATTTATGCTCAAAACCTCTATTCCATTTGGTCCACACAATTTCCCTGTGGATTGATGCACAGGATAGGGAGGAATGCAGATGCATGGGCACRTACACAAACACACACAGGGGCAGGAAGGGAACACGCAGCCTGGACACCTGTGGGGAGAAGAAACTGGGAGAAGTTGGCTCTGGGGAGCTGCAAACGCTGCGAAATGCGCCCAGYCAAAAGGTACGAGGCAGCAGTCGAGTTGTTTGACAGAACGTCCTTGCTTTGTTTCTCTCTCAGATATTTTCTGCACTTTTGTACTGCTTCATATAACCTCAAGTAATGGGAAAACCACTTAGTTTTACACGGTTTCCTCTAACTTACACACACACAAAAAAAAAAAAAAAAAAAAAGAAACCAGCCCCTGCAGGCCGCTAGCTTACCAAACAAAGTGTCCCATTTAGTTTTGGGAGCAAGAGAAAAGCCATTGCAGTTTACAGCAGTCAGAACTTCAGGGACCAAATGAAAGGACAAAAAGAACACCATTTGAATTCAAAAAAATACCCTCAGGATAACGTATCTCTCCATACACTGCCGCTCCAGGCAGGCAGGAGGTGCTCTGCCAAGCCAGGCAGCCTTGACTTCTCTTTCCCTTCCAGAGCCGGCGAGCGGAGGCCCGGGCGCCGCACACAGGTTGCTGGGCCTCTCAGGCAGCACCGACCTTGTGCAAGGCGGCCTAACCGCCACCGAGAAAACTGCTCCCCCGATAAAATCTGTCTAATCTAATATTTAATAACATTACTTTCAATTTTTATTGTTAATTGTTTTTTCCTAAAATAAACTCTGGTATTAACAATCCCTTGAGGATGTTTTCAAATATTTCTTAACGGGTAAAGTTCAAAATGGAAACATTAGGTCTTTTGGGACTGGCAGATYTTCTCTGCACCTAAAGAATTTTGGACGTGTAATGCTCAGTTGCTTGAACTTTCACAAGGCGCTAGGTTTTTATATTTCGTACACAATTTTTATGTAAAGTAGACAAGCACCTTTCATAAGACTAGTGAAAAATCTTTTATTCCAAGATACATTAACTTGATATAGCAACATATTACATGGAAAAACATTTTAAAATTCTCTAACAGGAGGCCTCCATACTATTATTTGGAATTCAGAATGTAACCAGCTTCATCTCATCCATGCACTCTTTCTCTGCCTTGGCACATGTAAACACCTTCCCTACACAAACACTTGCAATCTGGATTTCATTTTAGCCTTCATTCCTTAGAGCAAGTTGGGTCACTCTTTAAAAATTGTGTCAAACCAGGAGCAGAGTCCTAAAGCACAGGGCCATTTCCCTTGGCAGCATCCCATGACCTCCTGAGCAGTGTCCCTTTTCTAGGGAACAGGCTATTAACACCTATAACTTAGTTTAAAAAAAAAAAAGAATCAAATAAAGGAGAACAGGGGAAGTTAAAAGGAAGAGCAAGAGGAATAGAAATAAAATAAACAGCATAGCTGAGTTCACCTTCTGTCTCCTTGTTATGCTGTTGCAGTTAAATATCACTGTACTGATACTGCACATCCTTGGTCTGGTAATAGCATGAGATATTCCTGATTTCATTGATATAGGTTCAATTTTGCAAAACTAAAGCATTTAATTTTACAAACGTCCTTTCTCAAAGCATACATTCTGAGGTTCCAACTACTGTATCTGTCAACTCAGCTTACTATTCAATTCTACAAGCTATATTAATGCTATAAAATATTTGGGACTTAAAATGCAAGAATCAGGAAATAGGAACTTATCCATACCACAGCTTGACCTAGCTCCCTTGCCCAAACATATATRTGTGTGTAACACATATATCTTAAATATTATTACGCAGTAGGCAGTTGATTCAACTTTCACATACAGAGTACTTATTAAGTGGTTAGTTAATAAGAGGTTGCGCAGTGACATCATAGCAGTAAGACTGATAATATGAGACAGCAATTTACAATCATATTTTGTTAGAAGTGTAATTAGTAAGCAGAGATGCTTTTAAAATAATTAAAAACTTAATTTAGAGCTTGGGTTGTGACAACAGGGGCATGCAGCTCCAAACAGAGCTCTCCGCAGTGCTCCACAGTCAAGGCAGAAAACCAGCAAAAACACCACAGAGGAGAGAAAACTCTGAAGGGAATAAGTTTATGCTTTAAAAAATAAATGCCACGGATGAMACCAAATTTAGATTTCTGTTCCACAAAGGTTTGAAGAGAACACCAGAAGTCTTGCCAAGTTCACCTGAAATGCCAACCTSTGGAGTTAATATAGAAATATGTAAAGTCTGCATCATATTTTGAATGGGATTCTCAGATGTTTTGCACATCTAGTGAATATATATAATCCATATAATCCATGTGTACCACCACATCCCTCCAACCCTTTTTAAGTGAAGTTCCTTCAATGAGTTGTTCCTATGTATATGCTCTAATCATGATTAGACTATTAAATCTAAGACATGCCATTTTTTTTTGCTTATCTCCGTGCTATGAATTATAACTTTTAAAATGACTAATAGTTCAAACAAATGTGCTCTGGAAAAGGACAATATGTCCTAACAAAAACTGGCAACTGTGTCAATAGYAAAAGAGAATTGGAAAAGGAAGATGACTCTCTTTTTCCAATTCATCTGACTGAACCAAAACCTAATGTTCACTACGGAATTATATACAATTTCTGAAGCAAGAAGCACAAGTTCATTTCTTAATTTCAGTTCTGAGGAAGATACATGTTCCCACGATTTAAGGGAACAGAAGAAAAGAGGTCTAATGTCGTTCTGCTTACTGTAGCAGTATTGTGGTGTGTAATACCACAAATCAAAGTTGATTTTTAACAGCTGACCCGGTCTGAAAAATTCCAAAATTTGTGCTCCTCCCACCTTTCATTAAGCCAAAAACACGGCAAAAAAAAAGAAAAAAAAAATAGAATCATGCTGCAAGCAACATATGAATTTTCTCTCTGTGTTTATTTCCTGCAGCCAGAAGCAACATGAATGCATGGAAGCCTCTCATGAATAAAACTTTACCTGCAAGTACTGGCCTGAGGAGCACCTGCTATAGTGTTTGTAATAGCAACATATCAATAGTTAAAGCAAAATACARAAGTGTTTAGATCCACTTAGATGACAGAAGCCCAAAAGGAGAAAACTGCCTCCTAGAACAAAAACAGCTCCACATACCAATGACATTCAGTGTAAGGACATGCAGAAGCACTCTGAATAGCATTGCCTTTTTGATCCAAGTGTGAAGAGAGAGAGCAGAAAGGACAGATTTAAAACAGCAATAGGATTAGAAAGATTTCTCTGTTTTTAAGCAAAGGTATCGTCTAAAGACAGACTTCATAGATGCAAGAAGTGATTGAACTGTATTGAGTGCGAACAACAAGTTTGCATGAAAGTGGTGAAACAAGGGCAAACAAATGCAATTTCTGTAAAAGAAATCTACTTTAATCCTTCAAACATTTGAAACAAGATTCTAATCAGTCAAGTCATTTTATTTCTTGTGCCTTTAAAAAACGTTCACCAAGGCATCCATCCCAAAAGKTGTTACAAAAATTAACAATGTTATAGGGACTCCACCCTATTAGAAACTGGTCAGGAGACCACAAGAATGATGGTATCTAATATGTCAAAAGGATCTGTAAAGATATGTAAAAATCTAAAAACATTTCAATGCATTTAATAATGCTGTGGGRAAAAAAAAAAAAAAGTAAAAAAAAAAAGTAGTGCTCAACTGTGGAGAATGAAAAGCCTTTAAATGAAGAATGACTTTTTTGGAGATGCTTTCTAGTTTTAATGCAGTGTATTAAAATAGTATTTCACTTAGCACGAGGCCATTAGTTATGCTTTAAGAAAGATTTGGAGTAGGTGATTTTAGCTCTACAGATGAAGTTAGGACATGTAAAAGTTGACAGTAATATTAAAGTAAACTGAATTTCTGAGGAACCTAAAAGTCTTTTTTTTTTTTTTTTTTTTGATACAACACAGTAGGATTTACCAGCCACACTTTCAGACACTTAAGTTCTTTAGTGAAGATAAGGGTACATAGAGGTAATTACGTAGATGAAGCCTAGATTTACTGTTCCCAAGCTGGCCCTGGGTCACAGGACACCAGACAAGACCACGATACTACTCACACCTATACGGTTCAGGTGGAACCTCTCAGGCTGCAGGACCTAAACCACCTAATACTCATCAGGCATTTCAAACTATCATAGCCCAAAATTAAATTCTCCAATTTTCCCTGCCGAGCAGAGCACCGATTAGGACCCTCACCCACCAACCAGCCCACAGTGCAGTGGGTTGCCYGGTGCAGTGTTACACAACCTCCCTTACCTCTCCCATCCCAGGGGGCCACGTGCCTAAAAACATCTGCTCTGATGATATTTCCAAATAGTTGCCCCCATTTCCTCACTACACATAAGGGCCTTCACTGTGAACTCCTATTCCAGCTGACTTCGTAAAGGCAAAGTAAATCCCAGTCTCATAAAAGTGCTCATACATTAACTCAAGGTTCCATCCCATRCTTGCTCAAATACTGACATTCCTACCAACTCTCTTAATTTTATCACGCATACATTTTCCACTACTAAATTAATTTCCCACATGTATTAATATAGGATTACTTTCTATTTGGAGAGGAAAAAAAATGTACTCAGAGAAGAACTAGTGCGTAGTACAAACAATCCTAACAGAAATAGCTACTGTCGTCAATGGCTGTTATCTAATTATCTGTCACGAGGCAGAAATGCTCAGATATAACCAGGCAAGACACAAAACCAAGGAGCTTACATTGCATGAATAGCAGTCATCTGGTAAGTGAAACACTGCTCAGAAAATTTCTGTTTCATTTTTAATAAAACTTTATATGAACCAATATTAGCTTCTCTGTTCCGCAAGCCTTTTCATGTACCACTTACATCAGCAGAGAATTGACCAATAAATAAAGATCATTTTAAAATATGACAATCCCATACATGACACAGCTTAATTTATGTTTAGTGGAAGCACACAACAGATTCCTAACATACTGAAACATACCTGATGAGGTATATGCAAATATTTGTATTGCAGGTAGCACAAATAAAGAGATCAAATTTTCAGAATCCTATTTTGAGAAATGACTTGTACTTGAGAACTATCTCATTCCACTTCGAATACAACATCTTACAGTTAATGCAAGGAAAAGTCACTTGATGCTAAATAGATTTATGAATTTAAATTAAGAAATAAAGATGTAGTGCCAAAGTATGATACTACATCTGCTTTTTATTAAGCATATTTTGGAAAAAAAAACAAGATTTTTCAGTATGGCATTACATTTAAGTGTTACTTTTTTAAAAAGTCAAGGAACCAACTATTCCATCACATAAAGTAGCTGAAGAACTGACTAACCTTCAAATATGTATTATTATAGAGATAGTAAACATTAAGTTACACAAAGGAATGAAACAGATAAAAGAGATAAATAACAAATATTGAATACATGGGAAATCACCTAAAAGATTACATGCAGAAATGACACATTCTATGCTTATAATACGGATTGCTGGTTTACTGCAGAAACCAGTTCTGCAATTTAGTTTAGCACTTAAAAACTGCAGAGCAAGCTTTTACTTTCTGCTCACTTATAGGTTACAAATGCCAAAGGAATGAGAGAGCAAAGGCAGTTAATGTTTATAGATCTCAGTGCAGCCCCGCATTAGTATAACCACCTCTTACAGTTAATCTACTAGGGTGGGAGAGGGGAAGTTACCTGAGGACAAGGTATTCACACAAAAGGCCCCTACTCCTGGCGCAAGCAAGCGGTCAGGTGCCATGGTTTCTGAGAAGGTGCCATGGTTTCTGAGAAGCTCCCGGTACTCATTTTGGTAGTAAGGACATTCACAGCAAACCCATCTCCACCACAGCCAGCAGGGATCGCTGCAGGGAACGGGACACAGGGGACACACAAGGGAGCAAGTGCAAAGGGAAAAAGGAGTGATACAATCATGTAAGAGAGTTTTAGCTGAAGGCAACTACAGTTACAACAGCTGCTTAGACTTTATAACACTACGTAAATAAGAAAAGGAAATAGATTTGTGTAAAATGGTATAATGCCATGAGAATACCTATTGCTATCTGAGGCTATAATACTGTAACCACATATGTACAAACAGCTTATACAGAAAGTTTCARTCATGCAGAAAATGCCTAAAGAATTGAGCTACCTCTAAGTGGTTTCAGAGATTCGCAGGAAGTATATTTTGAATGTGAKAAGGCAGATATCCCTGAGAGGGAGGCTCTTAGAGTAATTTTCGACRGGACCTAAATTTTGTTTTGTCTAGGCTGAGATTTCTCACCATGTGGCACTTGCTCCCATTCAGCGCCTCAGGCACACCAGCTCGGAAGGCTCACTACAGATATAGGAGCTGCACAGGTAAGGACACACAATTTCCTGGTTTTGTTTGTGTATTTTYGGCAGTGTTAAAAGACCTGCACATTTTATTTTGTGTGACATAAGGTAAGGTCATTAAACTTCTAAAAAATTAAAGAAACTGAAAGTTTAAATTAGCAAACCTTGTGATAATTTTAAAATACATTTAAAAGAAATAGAAAGAAAAATTACCTCTCCTTACTTTGCAAAGAGTAGCCAGCCTAAATATAATTAATTCACACACTCTTAGCTTGCTGGGTGAAATTTGGATAGTGCTTTTTAGACATTTTATTGAGATATGTTGAAGAAATTTATCACAGATCTGAACTACAGGTGCTTAGCCATAGGCCACTGTTTTTTTCTAAGTTCTTCAGCTCCCAGCCACAGAGGAGCTACCACACAAAACCACTCCAGAAGTAACTGACCACATAACTGCACGCTCCTGGAGAGCTGGCTCCCGAGGCTGACTTCCTCAGGAGGCAAAGGAGAGAAGAAACCAACTAGTCTGTGAAGACAGAAGCTGCTGTATTCTCAAGCTGGCACAAAATCTGGTGCTTCACCCAACAAGACTGACTGCCACACCAGGAAGCCTTCAAGTACTGAAAGCCACAGGCTGGGTGGGAGCTCTTGCACTTCCTATGTTCCTCTGCTGTTTTCTGTTTCTTCTTACAAAAAAATAAAAAAAAAAAGCTTTTGGAGTCCAAAAGCAGAGAGATCTGAACTCGCATCAGCACTAGCTGTAGGAGCTGCAGATGAAAAATCCTGGATTCCCCGGCAATCACCTAGCATCCACAATGCAATTACTTGGTTTTCCTTCAAGATTTGACAAAAATCTGTGAAACAGTCACTTTCTGTAAGCCTTTATAATTCTCTGCTTATACGAGTCTGCTTATAMAAAAAACATAAATGAAAATACACTTCAAAAAAATCCCTGTTACTCTGATTTAATATATACTTTTCTATTTCTTCAGGGTAAAATATAACCCACAATGTTTTCTGAAATTGGATATTTCATTCAATCATGTGGACAACACACAGTTTTACTTCTCACAGGTTTTACTTAGATGCCATTTCTTCCTGAGAATTCTTTGCACTAAGCTAACTGTACAGGAAATAATCTTGAAGACAATTTTCATTCTGGAACTTACTTCCCAATGAAATTATCATGAGAGATGCTTCATACTATACGACTAAAAGTCTACTAATTAACTAATAAAACACATACACGAAACTTGTTTGACCTAATTACAAAATCCAAAAGAACTTAAATGTACATACAAGATATTTGCAGAATCAACATTCATATTTACAATACATTTGGAGGGAAAAAAAAAGCAAAAAATAATCTAAACCATTCAATTCTAAAAGTTAAAATCTGTAAGTTTATTTTATTAACCCAAATACTACTTAAATCTGAAGAGATCTTTTTGAATAGGCACTTACAAGATTTTACAGAATAATAAAGATTATTTATAGTGATGAATGTAATGATCAAGAAATCTACCAGGAATGTATTACTGGTGGTTTATTTCCGAAATACCTTTATAAAACATCAAGTAAAGCACCAGAGACATTTCAATTTGGCTTTTTGGCAGATGTTCTGCTGYAACAGTCTAAAATGCAATCAAAATGTGTGAAACTACTGATAGAAATGCAAAATCCTTAAAAGCTTTCCATTTTGGTTGAAAAACATTTATTGATTTCTTAATGCTCATCAGAATAATATCAGCACATTCACATTGATGAAGAAATATAGGACTTAAAATCAAACTTCCCACTGTTCTTTTCCATCCTTTTCCTTTGCAGTGCCAAGTAGTTCTGCTCTGCTACCTGACCTATTCTTTTTCACTCATTCTTTCACTAGGTGCAGCATTTGTTTACAATAAACTCCGTTATGCTAATGCACTTCTGTGAGTATTTATTATTCCACCTACACCRTGTTTTGAAATTTTTCACATACTGCACAAGCCCATGAAGTCAGTCACGTACAAAACATCCTGTAAAAAAAAAAAAAAAATGATACAAGCACAGAACTGCTTACTCTTATTCAATGAAAATTGCCCACATTTGTCACCTCTGTTTGCATTTTCAGAACCATTAGATTCGGACAATTTTCACAAAACTAAATGACATAGAAGTAGAATACATAAAAATGAGAAAGCAAGCAAAAACCCCRCTTGTTTTGGTAAAGTAGAAGCTGGAAGTTTAAAAGGGCATCCAGACTTTGGTTAGTTACAAGCACCAGCTAGTCAGTTCCGACCATTTAAACAACTTATTTTGCACTGGTAAATTTTAAAAGAAGTCAAATTAAGTTGTTTGAGATGGGATCATCTGTCACCAACAGACATACCCATCTAGTGGCATAAAAAGTATGATATGCAGATCAWATATTTAGGTAGGATACGTATCAGTGAGGCTGTCCTGAGGGGGTAAATACCACTGCCTACAACATCTTCTAATTCTTGAAAGCAATTACTACTGTAATGCAATTTGTAYGTTATTCTTTGTAAAATTAATTTTCATATGTATTTTAGAATGATTTTGCAGTCATGAAGAAAAATATTTTGTCACCCAAACTACACCGCAATTTTCTTTTAATAAAAAACTTAGTATTTTTACATCTAGTGCTTTAGGGAGCAAAGACAAAGAAATTTTGAGTTGAAGTGTGAAAAGCTGATGTTTGGCCCAAATAGCATTTACTCAAATTCAAAATGATTCAGATTTCTGCCATACTAAATATATTTAAATTTCTATTTGTTTGTTTTGAAGATAGCAAATAAGATTTAAACAAAACATATTTTTAAKTCAAAGGCCAGTGCTATCACTGATAAACTGAAGAGTGATATGTTTTGTAGAGCTACTTAGACAACACCATACAAATGCAAATTTGGACATACACAAGATGTATATTATTGCCATCTTATATAGTGCAATATGCAGTATTACTGAAAAAAAAAACACCCTTTTATACAATTGTTTGCAAAACCTAGTCACAGAAAAATAAGTAACACCAAGAAGGGCATTATGCTCATCCTAGCAGAGCTATCCACGGAAAATTTTGGAAAAAAAAAAAAAAAAAAGAAAGGCTGTTTAGTGAGGAGATCCACATTGGCAAATATGAGAGAGAATAAAGAAAGAAAGAAAATAACATCAAATAAGGAGCRAACACCTAGACACCATTCAAGGCACCTAGGATAGGAAAGGCACACTCATCTTTTCAACTTTGCAGATACCATACAGGTTCATATACTACTCCAAGCAATGCAACGTCAAGAATAACAGAAAAATGTATTTTGTTTCTTCTCCTCATATCTTACAGTTTTGGAGAACAACAACACATGTGGAATATAAAGGATGTATCTTATAGTTTTAAAGTTTTAAAAGACAGCATGAAAAAAAAAAGAAAGAACTCATCACCAGAGCAAATGAGCTCCATGTATTTTCACGGTATTTTCACAGCCGCAATATGTCAATAACGAAAGTCTTTTACAAAGTTTTAGAAAGTGTAGCAATTTAGTATCAAAACTGTTCCAAAATGTAGTTTGTGTCTTCCTCTTTTTCATGTCTTCATACCTTAAAGACTTACACTTAGTAAAATTTCCGGTATCTAACAAATGCAGAATAAGTCTCCTTCACAACACTAGGGTACATATCACTGTGTAAAAGCACTGCATACTGTTAAATAAAAGCCATATTGCTTTATGATACAAATTATGCTCTTTTCTGCATATATTATCTAGATAACTAGAAGAATGCTGAAAATTGCTGACATATACAAATATTGCAGCATTCTTCACAGAAATAATTTCTGAATCTATGATTTGCTACCAATATAAAAAAAAAAAGGTATTTCTCTGTAACCAATGGTACATCATATTTTCTATTTTTCTATATTTGACTTTGCTTAAACATTAAAAAAAAAAACACACAGAAAGGGAGCAGAAAGAGAAGAAATGTAAAAAGAAAGTAAATCAAGGTGACTGAATCATTCTTCCCCCCSTTTATCACGTGTGAACTCTCACCAGCACATTTCAATGCTGCCACTGGCAATGGCTTTCCTGGAGTGAAATTGCCCCTGATCATTCTCACTATTGTGGTAACTTCCTTATGCATTTGGCTCCAGACTGAAATAGAATAGTGTGGGAAACACTACTTAACCACAGTTCTTATGAAATACACATTAAGAGAAAGAAAGTACAGCACTAATATGTGGGTTGTAAAACAAATCCTTGGCATTTATAAGTTGCCAGATTCACAGGTACTTGTGCCACTGAGTACTGATCTCCTGTACAAGCAGCTTCCGCAATCTGTTCTGCAGGGAGAAAGGATGAGATCTGGTCATGTAAAGACACACATAACCAAGAGTCAGGCCACTTTTTGGGGAGCAAAAACACAGTGTGAACGCAGCATGGCTCACAAGCCCAAATTTCAAAYTGCAAATCACAGTCTGACAGTGATTTCCCATACAAAAGTATAAGATCATATACAAAAATATTTTTAAAWCCTCATACTTGTAAAAATTGATCTAGCATTGTTGAACAAGCAGTATCAAACAACACAAGAGAGTTACCAACTTTAATAAGTGGCTAATACTAACACAGGCAGCTGTTGACTTAATAAAAACTAGTTAAAAACATGTGATGCCCAGTTATTAGACACACTGCAGACCTTAACCTGTAGCACTGAAACTAAAGTTCACTTTTCTCTTCATAAAGCTTCCTATATAGCACTGTCAGTGCAGTCCATTGCAAGTGGAGTACCAGTATCACTCAGACCTTCAAATAAGTCTGTGATTTCATACACATTTCTTACTAGAAGAGTGACTCAAGGCAGGAGACATCTTAATATTCATTTCTGCTCCCAGAGTGCTCAGTTACATTTGGGTGAAAGCAAGGCGTCTGTGTCAGCCTTATCAGCTACAAAAATCTCACAAAAAGAATAGAAAGGAAAAATTATATTGCTGTTCCTTCATACATTGTAACTACCGATCTTTAAGGTACAGATACAGAGCAAAGGGTTTGAAATGGGCATGGTTTTGTCTCTGTACGCTGTCAAATGACAACGTATCATTGATTTTGATTGGCTTTCTCTGAACCATTTATTAATACGGAGGAAAAGAAGTCTCTTCATCCAGAAATACCAGTCAGAATCAGAATTAAAACAAAAAGTAAAACGAAAAAAGACTATTAGCAGAGGATCAATGTTGCAGACTACATTTTTAACTATACAAACAGATCACAAAGGACAACACAATCTAGCAGGCTATGGCAGATCATACATGGAAGTGCTTTGGTCTCTCTTCACAAAAAGCAAGAGATTGAACTGTGGCTTATTAAAAAGCACAACATTAAGCAAGTCTTAACCTGGGCCGCGCGGGTGTCCCGAGCACGGGGCTGTACCCGTGTACGCGGAACGGCGGCCGCCACCTTTACCACGAGGCACCTCGGGCACCTCCGAGGCGGCGCAGGAAACGCGGGCGGTTCCGCGGGCCGCGCGCGGCGCCTCGCGCCCCGCTCACCCGCAGCCAGAGGCCTTTCCCCCGGGTGTCCATCTGGGGGTGGTTCGGGTTCCCCCYCCGCCCGGCCGCGGCGGCCGTTGGCGCCCGCTCCACGGCCGGCTCCGTCACGGCGCGCGCGGCCGCGCTTCGCCCGCCACCCCGGCACGGCGCCGCCCGCCCC
>NW_020454272.1:1538026-1565877 GCF_003342845.1 Nothoprocta perdicaria
GCCCCGCGGGCCCTGCCGCCCGCTCTGCCGCCACCGCCCGGGCCTCAGCCGCCCCTGCGCGGAGCCCCGCCGGGCCCGCCGCCTCCGCACGTCTGCGCACATACATCACACAAACCATAGTTTAATTTTGCAGCCGCCAGCTTTTAGAGCTAGCTTCTTCTCCCGGTGCTTACGTTTCACTGGGTGTCTGCGGCAACTCTACAGCCCACGAATTATTCTCATTTTAAGAGAACACCTTCTCAAGCTGTGCCACAGTTTACAGTGGTTTGTAATAGTTTCGTTCGCCAGTGATCTTCTCTGGGGCATCTTCATTCTGAAAAGATATCTTCAAGATATATACTTGTATTATAAAAAGCAAATAGTAAAGCCAGTGGCAAATCTAGTATTTTTTTTTAAATGTAATGTATATCCATGTATTCTTCCATGTATCAGGAAAGCCTTGCTTGCATTTGCATAGTCTAGTCCACAGCCGCAGACATAAGATACTATTTTCTTTGCTTCTCATATACACAACAAATTAATAATTCACATGCAATGAATCAAAACCCCAAGGATCTTTATAAAGAAGTTAGAGATGTGAAACAGTATCTATGAAGAAATAGGTCACGGGAGCTGAGTGTTTTCAATTGATTTTTCCAGGCATTTAAGAATCAGTCGGTTGTGTAATACAGACCTCATTATATTCTTTATAGAGATTTATAAAGCATGAATGAGCTCTCTTTGGAACAAACCTTTTTATTCACATTTTAAGATCTGTTTTCTCAGATAGAAAAAGATGTTACACACCAATAACTTGGAATTCTTTAAGAAACATACAAGAATGCACCAGTTCCTCCCTGAGAAAGACTATATGAGGGGCAAGAAAAACAGCACTTAGGCTGTGTGTTTACAAGTGGTTTTTGATCGGGTAGGTCTGGCTGAAGACAGAAAGCCCAGAGACTTTTCACTGACAGGATCATCTGAACTGAGAACTGGGGACATGCCTGTCAGCAGGGTGATCTGAATCATGGCCCCCTCCCATGTACTGATGAACACTGCATGGAAAAAATACACAAATCAACAGGCTTCCCAAAGGAACTAAAAGCCTTGTGCTAAGGACCTCACCCCTTCCTTGGTGCAGAACATCTGGCACTTCTTTTCAGAGTCTGACAGTAGTGAACACCAGGATATCCCTAGATGATGTTTATCAAGACTGTGGACTGATTCTCCAGCTCCAACCCCCCTATCTGCAATCGCATCAGTGTCTGCTGCCATGGTCACAATACTTAGACCATTGACATATGAAACTGATGCCTGAGTCCAAAAAAAGTCCAAAACACCGACTGCTGCTCTGGGCCTGGAAAGAAACTATTTGTGAGGAATCTTGTCAGTATCATCAGCTGTCACCTTAACATGTTAGCCAGGAAGAGGAAAGAGTAGTTTAGCTCTCTTCCCTGCTTTGTGCTTTAAAACATGACTCTGTGGCCTTATTTTTGTCTTTGTTCTTGGACTTCCCATCCATTGAGGAAACACTGCACCCGAGGAGAAGAAAGGAAGGGGAGGTTGTTTGGACCACGTGGACCATCACATATATTTTTGTCATTGTAGCGCCACTGCTCAGCAGAGATCACTTCAGAAAAAAAGCAGTCCTGACCAGCAGGGATGGCACAGCCACGTTCGCAGTGCCCAAAGACAAAGTCCAGCCCTATGGGTGACATAAGCACAGACATGTGCCCAAAGCAGCACAGCCAGGCTCATAGTTGGGTCATGCAGGAGGAGATCGGGGCCTCCCAGGCCTCTGCGTCCCTGCCCATCACCCTGAGCCTCTCGTGCCCATGCCCAAGTCTTCATTTCAGCCCAGTCCAGGGCCATCAGGGGACAGCAAAAAAAAAATAATAAATAAATAAAAAATAAAGAGAGAATCCTGAAGGTAACAAAGAATTAACCTTTTTTATCTTTACTGATATCTTTCCCTATTAACTGCAGTAGAAAATAAAGAACAAATAAAATGTGATCTGATTTGTTTTTCACGCTTTGTTTCGTATTTGCAAAATGAAAAGTTCAGCGTGGTGTGGCATATATAATGCAAAAGATTCAAAAAAACAAAAAAAAAGAAAACCAAAACAAAATCCAAAAAAAAAGCCCTCCAAATGCTGACCTGGAAAGCTGAAGAAATCTCATGGACTGTTACTCAAGAGAAAAAGATAATCACAAAATATCAATGCTAAACTATCATAACAGGCAGTGTACAAAGCTTATTTCAATGAAGGTCATATTCATGTCCTTGATTTGTTACTTTATTAGTGTCTATCAACAGTAACAAAATATTATCATGTGTCATACCTGGTTGCACATATGGTGCACATATAAACAAAACTACAGTGCATACGGATGTGAGCAATTCATTATCGTTAATGATGATAAATATATAAACTTTTGTTTCTACAGATTTGAAGTATTCATATATAATCAATCACGGTATATTAAATTCAGTGTGACTGTTGAGAGACCAACACTCTTGCCCTGTATGTCCTAAAAAGGAACTAACTGTAAATTCAATGCAATTTGATAAATGGTGACATACAATATCTCATAGACCTGGAGCTGGTATCTAGAAAAGAGAAAGTTCATAATTATCTCTTYTTTGTTTTTCATATTTAAGCCCACACTAAAAACGCCTGGAGTAACTCTAATTAATTTTTGTTTCTACATGCTTCTACAAACTTTCTATCRTCAATAAAAGATTAAAATGATTTTAAGAGCAATAAGCTTGCTGGTATATAAGAAGCTTCATAGTAACATTGTGAATACATGATTGCAATCATCCCCCTCTACTTAGCCTGGTGATGCCACATCTGGAGACTGTGTCCAGTTCTGGGCTCCCCAGTACAAGAGGGWTGTGGAGCTGCTGGAGAGAGTCCAGCGCAGGGCTACGAGGACGATCAGGGACCTGGAACATCTGCCATATGAGCAAAGGCTGAGGGAGCTGGGCCTGTTCAGCCTGGAGAAGAGAAGGCTGAGGGGGGACCTGGTCAGTGTCTATAAACACCTCAAGAGAGGCAGTGAGGAGGAGGGGGCGGCCTCTTTTCAGTGGTGGACAGTGACAGGACTAGAGGAAACGGCCACAGGCTGAGGCACCAAAAGTTCCACAGGAACTTAAGGAAACACTTCTTGACAGTGAGGGTGACARAGCACTGGAACAGGCTGCCCAGAGAGGTTGTGGAGTCTCCTTCTCTGGAGATCTTTAAAGCCCGCTTGGATGCAGCCCTGTGCCACGTGCTCTAGGTGACCCTGCGTGTGCAGAGGGGTTGGACTAGATGACCTCTAAGGTCCCCTCCAACCTTAAGGATTCTATGGTTCTATGAATACCTAAAGCATTTATTACAATTGCATRGTGTTTCTCTCTGGAGTTTTCAGGGAGTTTCATTACAAAAGAAGAATTTTACTTTTATGTTGCCCATTTATAGGTATAAAAAGAAAATGGCCAACACTTTAGGGGGYTTTTACTGTTGTTGTTGTTTTCTTTTTTAGAATCCAAAAACTCTTGAACTAGAAAATAGGCTTCTGGTAATTCCTCTCTTTAAGAGCCCAAGAAAATATCTGCTACAGCAAGGATTAACGGTACTTAACCATTACCATAAGTACATGAGGAAGATGGATATAAAACCAGATTTTACTGCATCCTGCTGAAAATTCTGGTTTACGATAAGGCATTTGATATGGCATTTGCCATGGTTAAAGACTAATCCTATAGAATTACAGTTATTTATTGCAGCCACCTCGGCAAACTCTAGTGAGGTTGAGAGCCTCATACGCCATCCTTCTCATGTGGTTTGCTCTGGCTTTTGGCTTTATAAAGGAATAAAAATAAGTAAACAAATAAGTAAACAAATAAGGAAGGAAGGAAGGAAGGAAGGAAGGAAGGAAGGAAGGAAGGAAGGAAGGAAGGAAGGAACCTGCCCTTGGGCTTGTGAAAAAGCAGAGATCCTGTCTCACTGCTGAAGCAGCATCTGTTGAGACTGCGCTTCCTATGGCAGATGGGTCTTCACAGCTGTTTTCTCCTTCTAGTGAGCCCTCCCAAATGCAACTCATCTAGTTGAAGTTGAAAAGACTTTGTGAAGACTCTGCAGATGAGTTTGCTCATCTAGGAGAGCAGTCCTTATGTGASCAAAACCTAGTATCCTACTACAACCCCCTTTAACCCCCTATCCCTAATCCCTTGCTGTAATCCCTCCCTCTAATCCCTAATCCTAATCCCAATCCATTGCTCTAATCCCACACCCTAAAACCTAAGACTAATCCCTCACTCTAACCACTCCCTACAACCCCATAATCCTAATCCCCCTCTAATCTACAAATAACAATTCCTTGGTTTAGTCCCTTGCTCTAGCCCCCAATTTCAATCCCTCGCTCTAATTTCAGACACTACCACRTCTGCTTGTTCTGCCAGCATGGAACTCTGCTCCATGGTACCTGGTTAGAGCAGCAAATCAGTGTGGCACAGCCCAGCACATGCCAGGTGATAGTGCAGGTCATGCTTTGGAAAAAGTTCTGTCCTGTCACCTCATGAGCTGTTACAATCATGGATGACAGAGYTGAGTACTCAACAGGGATATTTGGAAACAACATGCTAGGGCAGAGCCATTGCTACTTATTCTTCCAGTCTGGGGTAATGTCTGAAGGTGCAAAAAAATGTAGATGGTTCTAAACTGTATTCTGCACTATGTATCTCCATACAGTTTCTGTTGTTCCTTCTATTGCTTTAGCAGTTTAAAAAGTCTAATAAAGGTAATAAAGGCCCAGGTTACACTACAACACTGCTATCTAGCAGCCAAATGTGAAGTCCAAGCATTCTGTAGTTTGCTTTTTTTTTTTTTTTTTTCTTTCCCTAACATCACTCTCCATCATCTATCAGTGATCCTGGTCAACCAAGTTGACTAGGTTGGTCCTAGATGAGGGAAAACTACTGGTCTGTCAGCCTGACCTCGGTCTCCGGAAAAGTTATGGAGCAGATCATAGCGTGTGTGTGACAACCAGGGGATCAGACCCAACCAACATGGGTCACTGAAAGACACGTCCTCCTTGACCAACACGATCCCTGATCTCTCTCTGTGACCAGGTGACCCACATAGTGAATGAGGGTAAGGCTGTGGGCATGGTCTACTTAGACTTCAGTAAGGCCTTTGACACAGTCTCCCACTGCCTTCTCCTGGAGAAGCTGGCAACTCATGGCTTAGACAAGTGGACTCTTTGCTGGGTGAAAAACTGGCTAGATGGCTGGGCCCAGACAGTGGTGGTGGACGGAGTTAAATCCAGCTGGCGACCAGTCATGAGCTGTGTTTCCCAGGGGCCAGTGTTGGGGCTGGTCTGCTTTAATATCWTTATCAATGACCTTGATAAGGGAATTGAGTGCACCCTCAGCATATTTACAGATGACACCAAACTGGGAGGAAGAGCTGATCTGCCTGAGRGTAGGAAGGCTCYACAGAGGGATCTGGACAGGCTGGATCCAGGGGCTGAGACCAACTGTATGAGGTTCAACAAGGYCAAGTGTCGGGTCCTGYACTTGGGTCACAACAACCCCACGCAGCACTGCAGGCTTGGRGCRGAGCAGCTGCAGAGCTGTGCAGCACAAAAGGATCTGGGGGTGCTGGTCAACATGAGCTGAACATGAGCCAGCAGGGTGCCCAGGAGGCCCAGAAGGACAAGGGCTTCMTSGCTGGTATCAGGAACAGTGTAGCCAGCAGGAGCAGGGAGGTGACCGTCCCCCTGCACTYGGTGCTGGAGAGGCCTCACTTCAAATACYGAGTTCAGTTTTGGGCCCCTCATTGCAGGAAGGACATGGAGGTGCTGGAGTGTGTGCAAAGAAGGGCAATGAAGCTGGTGGAGGGGCTGGAGCACAGGCTGTATGAGGAGCGGCTGAGGGAACTGGSGTTATTTAGCGTGGAGGCTAAACTCAGGAGAGACCTTATCACGCCGTACAGCTACCTGGAAGGAGGTTGTAGTGAGGTGGGTGTCGATCTCTTCCCCACAGTAACTACCAAAAATAGGACATGAGGAAATGACCTGAAGTTCCGCCAGGGGCGGTTCAGGTTAGAAATTCTCCCTAACATCTACACGGCAAGGGTAGTCGAGCATTGACGGCGGGTTTATGGTTGGACTCGATCACCTTCAAGATCTTTTCCAACCACAATGAGGCAGTGATTCTCTGTTTTTCAAGCAGCCAGCGACACGAGACGCCCCCACGCTGCGCGCGCGGACACGGCCGCGCGGACACGGCCCCCGCCCCCCGCGCGCGACGTGACGCGCCGCCCGCCGCCGCTGGGGGGCGCCCCGCCCGCTACCGCGCATGCGCGCTGAAGCTGCTGGGCGGGAGCCCTGAGGACCCTCCGCGGCGCGACCCCGCCCCCTTCCCTTTGGCGACAGCTTCCGGGTCGCGCCCAACCAATAGGCTGGCCTCCGCAGTGCGGACGTCAGCGGCATCACGTGACGGGAGAGCGTCCCGCTTCAGAGGACGGTGCTGCGCGGAAGGCGGTTCCYTGCGGCGGCCGCGAGTCCCATCAGGCAGCGCGCGCGCGGTGCCCTTGCGCTCTATGGTAACCATAGAGACCCACGGCGGTGGCGGATCAATACTGGGACGGCGGCGGCCGTGGCGCCGTGGGCAGCATGGCGACGCTGGTGCTGGACAACGGCGCCTACACCGCCAAGATCGGCTACAGCCACGCGAACGTCAGGTGAGGGCCCGGGGCGGAGCGGGCCGGGCGGCGTCACCTTTATGGCCCCCCCCGCACCTTCTCGGGCCGCATCCGCCTCCCCGGGGCTCGCGGCGGCGGCTCCGCGCACCCCCCGCCTCGCGAGTGCGCATGCGCCAGCCGCAGCGCCCCGCCTCCTGCCCCGCCCCCTGCGGCCGTTGAACGTTCGGCGCGGCGGCCGGTACCGGCTCCGGGGGGCGGCTCGGGAGAGGTGTGCCCCCGGGCGCAGGCCAGGACCGGGGCCCGGCCTCCCTGCCCCGCTCCTCCGCGCCCCGCTCCTCCGCGCCCCGCTCACGGCCGCCCCGCTCACGGCCGCCCCGCGCTGCTCCGCAGCGTTATTCCCAACTGCCAGTTCCGCTCCAAGACGGCGCGCCTGAAAACCTTCACGGCCAACCAGCTGGATGAAATCAAGGACCCCTCCGGCCTCTACTATATCCTCCCGTTTCAGAAGGTCAGTAAGGTGCTCGGCGGGACTTCTGCGGTGTGAGCTTCAAACCTGCTTCCCTGGCCTCCCAAGCAGAGAAATGTGTATGGGAAAYGTGATTTATATCACTCCTGTGTCATCGTAATTAAAGCATTGATGGGGAGTATGAACTGTGTGATGCTCTTCGTCTAGTTACCTATGCAACACTTATCCTTTAATAAATAATTCTGAGAACTTGGATATTTTTATTCCCCGGTTTATTTATAATTACAGCCTATTGCTTGTTATTTTTACACTTAAGATAACTCCTAACAAAAGTGTGACTTTTATCTTCTAAATAATGTTTTTTGTTTTGTGTTGTGTTTACTCTAGGGTTACTTAGTGAACTGGGATGTCCAGAGACAGGTTTGGGATTATCTTTTTGGAAAAGAAATGTATAAGGTAATAAACACTTTTCTTGAAGATTTCTGTAGGCTAAATATTGACTAATGGAAATGACAGAAGTATTTCAAATACTGACTAGATGGAGCTGTTGAGCCTACTTTTGTTGTTTTTTTTTAAGAGACATTAAGTAAGCTTTTATTTATTTTTACTGACGAGAACTATGACTGAGCTCTGATATTATTTGTAGTGCTCAGAATGTTACATTTGGTTAATAGAAAAATGATTTCTTGATGCAAGTGCTGTTAGAGATTTACACACTTAGCATTCTGTCATTTAAAGGATTTTGTGTATTTGGTGTTTCTTATATCTCTTTGTTTTGTTAAAATCTGTAAGGGTGGTGGCATTAAAAACAGGAGCAGGCTACCTATGAAGATATTTGTTTCTTTTATGTGTTAATCCATTAATCCATGTGCTACAGTTGTTTCAAAGCTCATAAAGTCTTCAAAAATAAAAACAGAACTTTTAAGCCTAGCTTCTACAAATAGATATGGCAAGTGGTAATCACATCTCTGAATTTTAATGATCTTTACTTGTTCTACTGTGTAGTAGTGGAACAGGCGCTTCTAATTTTTGTGTAATGCCACTCCATGTATTCTTTCGAAGGTGGATTTTGTAGATACCAATATTATTATCACTGAACCTTATTTTAACTTCAGTTCAATACAAGAATCTATGAATGAAATTTTATTTGAAGAATATCAGTTTCAAGCAGCTCTAAGAGTAAATGGTGAGTATGTTTCTTTCTAGTTTGTATTCAAGTTAAATGACATCTTTAAAAACAATGGGAAGGAAATCTCTTTATACCCTTGCCCTCTCTAACTTAATTAAATATTTTATATAATTTCTCTGTGTATTCTCATATTGCTGTCTAAAAGCTAAGGGAGATCTAAAGAGAGACAGGACAGAGCCATTTGGATGATGCAGGAAGWTTTGCATGAAGATTTTGGACCATTCCTATATCCTACAAGTATTTYGTAGCATTATTATAATGAAATACACTGCATCATAAACATTATGTGAAAATAACATCACAATAACTCGTCTGAAAGATATCTGGATATAAACACCTTTTAAGATAGGTTTCAAAAACGGTGGTATGCTCAGTTTATCTGGAGATTACAAGAGGAAACCAAACATGGACCAGAACTGCAAAGGGGTTTGGGAATACACAAAACTTAACTTGATCTGTTCTCAGAACTAACTCATCTGGCTCTAGTATTCCATTTTGAGATAAGTCTCAAAATTCTGAACCAAATACTCTTTCATATCAAAATAAATTCTAGAAATCGTATATTAACATAAGAATGAATTTTTGTGTGTGTATGTTTCAGCTGGTGCTCTTAGTGCACACAGGTATTTCCGGGACAACCCATCTGAGCTCTGTTGTATCATTGTGGATAGTGGATACTCTTTTACACACATTGTACCTTATTGTCGAAGTAAAAAGAAGAAAGAGGCAATTATCAGGTAAACTGTATTGTTTGTTTTCTATAAGTTTGTTGGGGTGTGTGTGTGTGTGTGCGTGTACACGCTTGCTTTGCTATGCCTTTAAGTTAGCACTGACAAAATTTGTGTTTCTTTTTTATAGGATCAATGTTGGAGGAAAGCTCTTAACCAACCATTTAAAGGAGATCATCTCTTACAGGTAGGACATGATGGCATGATGGTCATTATCTTAAGACCTGATATGAGATAAACCAGAATTATGAGATAAGCCAATAAGCCAGAATATCATCATTTATTCTGTGAATTTTAGATACAGCTTTTTTTTGAAATGATTTTGCCAGTACTTTAAAAGTTGTTGAGGTCATCCCCATGTTCCCCATTATATCTTTGTGTATTTTCTTCAACTCCCAGTAGAAGATCATCAGATCAGTAGGTCATCTGTGTATTTACCAAATAAGTTATACAGTTTGACTCTACTCATACCATAAATAARATTGAATTATTACAGAATAGCTTTCTGCAATTTGAGAACTTCAGTTGCCTGCCTGTTGCTAGTGGAAAACAGTGTAGCTAATACTAAGACTTAATTATTCTCAAGTAACYGCTTAATCTCTTACCTAGGCAGCTACATGTTATGGATGAAACACATGTAATTAATCAAGTGAAAGAAGATGTGTGTTACGTGTCTCAAGCCTTTTACAAGGACATGGAGATTGCCAAGTACGTATGCAATACTGTTATATACAGAAAATGTTGCTTTTGAATAACTGGTTGCACAAAAAAAAAATGTGTATCCTAATTAGAAAAATTTCCAGCCAAGTCAAAGGAATTCTTGTCAGAATAAAACTGCTGGGATTTAGAACTTGTCAACATTTCTATATTATTCCCTTCCAGATTGAAAGGAGAAGAAAATACAGTAATGGTAGATTATGTTTTGCCAGACTTCAGCACAATTAAAAAAGGATTTTGCAAGGTAATGATGACAAGACTTTTTTTTCTCTCCTGACTTTACTTTCCTTTTAAGAGTCTAGGCTGGTAGAATGGAGACACTTTTTTTCTTCTTTTTTTTTTTTTCTGTGCTTGCAACTTTCTATGCTTTTGCAGCTATCAACTTTTGTCAACTTTAAGCTTTTATCAACTATCATATAGCACCATTGTTGGATGCAGTATGACGAATCTCTGAATAATATGTAAATACTTTGATAGATACAAAGTTCAGTGTAAAATTGAATTGATAAGGGCATAAGTTGCTACAGATTTAATACCAAAGCACTTATCACAAAGTATTCAAAGTAATAAATTCGTTCTTAACTAATATATATATTATATATATGTCATCTATACAATAGAGTTCTCTAAATGATTAGAGTGAAGACTAGAAGGTATTCTAGAGCATATTTTGAAAAGATTTGCTTGTAATATGAATTAATTTAAAATGTAACTAATGATTCGTTTACTACAGTGGCAGGCAGTAAATCAGCCACTAGAGAATAAATTTTCCTAAAAGGTGGTTACTGTTCATGTCTTTACTATAGCCAAGGGAGGAAATGGTGGCAAGTGGAAAATACAGCACTGGTGAACAAACGCTTCGTCTAACAAATGAAAGATTTGCAGTTCCAGAGATACTCTTCCATCCTTCAGATATTGGCATTCAAGAAATGGGAATTCCTGAAGCTATTGTCCATTCCATTCAGAACTTACCTGAAGGTACAACTTCAATTATTTTTTTTAAATAATAATTATTTTTTAAAGCATACAAAGTGTCTTAGGAACTTAGTACTCCCACTATGTCTGTTACTAAAGTGTAGTGACCTACCTTCCAGCCTGTGTTGTACACTCCCAAGAAATGATAACTGCCTACAAGATTCCCTCTTATGCAAACACAGGTTTCCTGCTGTTGGGTTATTTTCCACCCCTCTTCCAGTTAGTCACTGTAGACTGAATTCTTCCCARCCTTTCTAATGCAAACGAAATACCTTTGATCATTATTTGGTGTCTGAAAATGTTTCTTTTTCATTGGAAAAAAAGAAGAGGAGAAATAACTGTAAGGGATATTAAAGTATCAGCTATTTGTGTATCTCTTATTCCTTTTCTAGTTTGTAACAAAATTGGGGGAAAATGTTATAAATAATGATGTAGTCTCTAACTAAGGATTATTGATTTTCAAGAAATGCAGCCTCATTTCTTCAAGAACATCGTTCTGACCGGAGGAAACACCCTTTTCCCAGGCTTCAGAGATCGGGTCTATTCTGAAGTTCGATGTCTCACCCCAACTGATTATGATGTTTCTGTTGTTCTTCCTGAAAAGTAAGTCCCAAACAGCAGGACAAGTTTTGTTATCCCAGCAGAATCAACTCTGAAGTAGGATTTTTTTTCTTTTTTGCTTATTGAAAAGATACTTAGAGTGAGTAAAAGGATTAAAGATAAAGTCCAACTTGTACAAGAAAGATGTTTTTATTAAGTGATTTTTTGGGGGTAAACTGAATAGATGAGAGACCACCTGCTTTTGTTGTACTTTGCCTAGTAAGTCTGATCTATAAAACACTTGTACATAAACTTAAGGCTGTCACTAAGTGAAGCAGATATCTAAATACTTTAGAGAGGAGCTTAGTCTCAGAAATTTCTAAGAAAACCTTCAATTATATGAATTGCTATTCATGTAGYCACTTGAGGAATTTGTAATAGCTATGCAAAATGTGAACAGTTGAGGCAAGAAATGTAATTTGACAAGACTGTATATTGTCAAATATACAAATATATATACACAAAGTGTGTATATATACATATAAAAGATATACTTACAAACTCTGTAGTTTATCAACTGTATTCATGAAGCAGTAAAGAGTAAAAGTAAATAGGTAGTTTAAGCTCCTAATTTCACCCCCCGCTTCATATGTGCCTCCAGTAAGGCACTGTGGGTCAGTCCTGCTAAAATGTGAAACTTCTGATGGCTAAATTCAAATCTAACTGTTCAGCTACTGAACTGTTTTGAGAAAAATTGTTTTGACAGACTTTGCTAGTTTTGTTAATGTTGTCTTATTAATGTATGTGGTTACAGGCATGTCTTGATGTTTATTGCATACTTCATTTTAAGTGAGTTTACAGAAGACTAATTACCTTTTTTTTTTTTTTTTAGTCCTATTACGTATTCTTGGGAAGGTGGGAAACTTATTTCTGAAAATGATGATTTTGAAGATATGGTAGTAACTAGAGAAGACTATGAAGAGCATGGCCACACTATCTGTGAAGAGAAATTTGATATATAGCATAACTGGGTATAGTGTTGTTCCATTTTTTTTCACCAAACATGGAAGCTTTCTGAACTACATGAAACTGTGTGTGGGTTAGGACTGTGTTTTAACTTTCCTTCCTCTCGTTTGTGAACATATTCTTTTTCAGGATTAAATAAGATGTTAAAGTCTAATGTTATGGAAGATGTGTATTAGTTTGTTGCACTTTCATCTTTTAATGACAGCTTCATTGTATTCTTACTGTGCAAGAACTCCTTACAAGCATGAAACAATAAAAATAGTGAATGCATGTTCATATTGTGTGAAGTTATCTTGATTTCTTCTCATTATGTCTTAAACTGTAGTTTTCCACCATGAATAATCTTCATTTTGGACCTGCCATGGATGCTGCACCCTTTAGAAAGGGAGATTGGAAGGAAGCTGCACAAGGAGGATGGCAACAGCTTGTAGAGCAAGTAAAGGAAGTAGAGGAGAGGGATGATTCTGGGGGAGAATGAAGGAGGAAAGTGCAGCAGGCTCCCCCGGGGTTAGAGATGAGCACTGAATGCAGGCTGAGGTGCTAGTTAACTGTTTATATGCAACTCAAATAGCACTTCAGGGCCTCTTGGGCCTGGGGAGACTTTGGCAGCCTTTTTGGGGAAGCTGYGAAGTTAGGTAAGATTTCTCCCCTAAAAAAAATCTGAATGTAATGTTTAGGTATAAACCCCTCACCCCACCCCACTATTCACTTAACCATAGACCTTTTTATAGTGCTGCCTGTAGTTACAAGAGTGGCCTCTCATTACTATATTCAGGACAAGAGAGGACATGACAAGATCAGACTAGAGTCCTGAGGCTCAGTCCTTCCTCTCTTCCTYAGAAGTCACCACAGCTCTTCCTCAACGGCTTGAGTGGTACTTGAGATGAGGGTCCTGAAACCTTTTCTTGTACTGCAGTCTCAAGCTGTGGCCTCAGAAACGTGAGAGAATTTCGAGATACCCTGACTAACCCTGGAGATGTTACCTGCCTGAGTGGTGAGTGATCTAGATAGCAGAGGGTARGAGAAAGCTTTTGAGAGCTCTACTTTATTGTGCAGTCAGTTAATTTATGAGCAGGGGTTCTCTTTTAGCAGAACCTATGCATTTAAACACTTGTCCTATCTTCATGGAAGGGTTAAGGTTGGAAGGGACCTCTAGCAACCACCTCATCCAATGCTGCTGCTTTAGCATGGACATCTAGAGCCTGTGGCACAGGATGGCATAGAGGTCGTTTTGAGGACCTCCAAAGAAGGAGACTCCCYGGGCAGCTTGTTGCAAGGCTCTAGCATCCTCATAGGAAATAAGATCTTCCTTACATGGAAATGGAAGTTCTGTGTTTAAACTTCTATCCAYTGCCCCTTGTCCTGGCACTGGCCATCACTGAGAAGATTTTGGCCCCATCCCTCCAACATTCTTCCCTCAGGTACTTACATATATTGATCAGATCYTCTCTCAACCTCTTCTTGAGGCTAACCAGGCCCAGCTCATAAGAAGGGGCAGTCACTTAATCATCTTCATTCTTCCACCTTGGACCTTCTCTAGAAGCTCCACATCCCTCTTGGCTTGGGGAGCCCAGGACTGCACCCAGTACTCAGGTACAGCCTCACCAGAGCTGAGGAGAGGGGCAGAATCCTTCCCTCACCCTGTTGGCACCACCCTCCTGGTGCAACCAGGATCCCATTGTCCTTCTTGGCCCCAAAAGCAGGGCTGACTCATGGTTAACTTGGGAGTCCTGGCTGACACTAAGTCCCTCTCCCTGGAGCTGCTCTCCAGCAGGTCAACCCCTAATCTGTCCTGGTGCCTGGGGTTATTCCTGCCCAGCTGCCAGACTCTGCACTTGTCCTTGTTGAACCTCAGGAGGTTCCTCTCTGCCCAACTCTCCAGCCTGTCCAGGTTCCTCGGAATGGCACCACAGCCCTCGGGAATGTTAGCCACTCCCCCCAGCTTGGTATTAKCTGCAAACTTGCTCAGGGTGCCATCYGTGCCCATGTCCAAGTCATTGCTGAAGAAGTTGAAAAGGACTGGKCCCAGCACTGGCCCCTGGGGGACAGCCCTGGCCACAGGCCTCCCACTGAACTCAGCCCCMCTTAGCACCCTCTGAGCTCTGCCAKCCAGCTAGTTCTCAGTCCMCCTCACTGTCCCCCCCCAWAATAGCTTACATTAAGCCAGAGAGATCATATAAAATTAACAGAAAGAACAAGCTTCAAAGACATGAATTTAAAGGCAGGTTCCCTGCCTGTATAGGCAATGTAAGCTATCRAGTGTGAGCATCTTGTGCCACTTGTAAAGTTACAGTTGTCTTGGCCTTTTTTTGACCCATCAGCTGAAGCAAAGCACTTGGTGGCTGCAAATCCTTCTGCTCTTCACCTGAACCCTTTCCCTACATTAGCCCTAGCTGCTGAGCTGCCTCAGCCTTATGAAAGCACTATGAAAAGGAAAGACAAATCACCACCTCTATAGCATGGTTTTATTCATCATTTAAATTAGCATAAAAGTGTCCAAGTTGCAAAGTTCAAGAAACTAGAAGAAAAAATATATTTTTAAAAATCCATTCCCATTTTATTAGCCTCATAGATTATCACATAATCTCTCGTTGTTACCAACATCAGTATTTTGGGCAAGACCTAGTAAAATGCTTGAACAAAAAAGAAACCAGACAGCACTAGACAGAAAAGAAATGAAAACCTCCTTCACCCCTTATTTAAATACCAGAGGCATTTAACTGAGCAAATACTTTCCCTGTTCAGAATTTTGCATTCCTCATTCTCCATGCATCGCGGCTTCTGGGAGAATGACAGAACAACAAACCACTCAGCCAACCACCACCAACAAAAAGACGACAGCAAGAGAAACCAGACCCAGCTCCATGTGGCCCTGTGGCTACTAACTGCACAGAAGCCTGAAAGGGTTGGTTGACCTGCGGCTTATTCCTCCTCTAGAAACTATTCCTGTATTTCAGATCAGCCAGGCACTGTCGAGTGACTGCTGTATAAAATAGCAGGGAGGCAGAGGTTTTGGGTCTGACACCTGACTGCCAGCAGGGCTAAAGCCCTTATGAGGACTACTTAAGAGACCCAGATTCAACATTTGTCAAAGAAGAGAAAACAGTGCTTGTTTTCAGAAATCTTTGATATCSTGGTTATTTGACCCGGATTTGAGAACCAGCACAAGATGTAGAAGGCAGCCRGGATTGTTTAACATCAAGAGAGGGTTCAGGGGGCTCTTTGTGAACATATATAAATRCGTGATGGGAAGAAGTAAAGACAGGCTCGCTGTTGTCAGTGACACCCAGGGAAGAGACAAGCCAAGCAGGTGAAATACAGTCAATTCCACTTAAGCATAACGACAGAAAAAAAAAAAAAACCTGCAAAACAGACAAAAAACCCAATCTTTTTACTGTGAGTAGTCAAAACCTTAAAGCCAAGAGAATGGCTCAGGTTGCCCATAGAGGCTGTGGGGTCCCTATCCCTGGAAAGGCTCAAAAATCCTATTGAACACAGCACCAAGCAGCACGCACTGGTGGACTCTGCTTTCAGCAGAGGAAGCTTGGACTATAGGATGACCAGGGGTTCTTAGAAAWCTCAATGATTCTACAGTTCTATGCCTTATAAATAACTAAATGTTTTCCATGATGATTGAAACAATCTCCATAACATTATCTTGTATATTTCATAATTTGAATCCACCCTTCCTTGCCCATGCTCCTCTATCAGATTGACATACCCCAGACTCACAAGCTTTGCCCTACGCCCTGTGGGACAAACAGAACCTCGTCCAAGTGTTTACAGTAAATAATTGTCAGGCCTAGGGACACATGAAAGTCTCCTCATGCTCAATAGCCTGAACATCAAGTGTAGCAGAAGACTCAAAACGAGACTTAAGATTTCTCAATTCCCTCGTCCCACAAATGTCTCGGTTGAACTTGCTCTCAAGGAATTAGCAGCACAGCAGCTGCAAAGCTTGTCTCCATAGGGAGGCGATAATGGGCTACAATTACCAACTGCAAATCTATGCAGTTCCCCCCAGCAGCCTTGCCTACTAGTGACTAAAAGGCAGGCTGGCTGACCTGACACTTTTGACCCTCTTTATCTGCTTCTACAACACTTGAAGTCATGACATGTAATTGCATGGTCCTCAAACTGCATTATAAACTAGAAATAAAAGGTTAGAAAACATCCTGCAGATTAGCAGTGCAAGGAAGGCTCTGAATGTTGCCTTAGCTCAGCTAGAAAACCATACCAAGAGAAGGGAGAAGTGTGAAACCTGAACTCAAAGCAGCACAAGCCATGTGCCACTATTGAGTGGATGGATGCATCAAAGTACTTTTTTTGCCAAGAGCCATTCATTAATAATTAACTGCACAGTACTTTATGATAGTTTTCTGCAACTGAAGATTAAGATACAGGCAGAACATGATTTGTACCTGTAAGTAATAATCATGAGCATTTTTCATAYCCATTCCTGCCTTATTAAAACATAGCGTACCAAAGGCTAACCATTTAAAGTGCAAAATTTGCATCTCGTTTTACAACCACTACAAAATTTGAGAAAATGGTATTTCCGAACTTCCTTAATTATTTTCTTTTTCTGCTTCAGAGGAAGAGTGGGATCATTGTCCATTTCTTGAACTAATGCCAGAAGATACTGATTTGTTTGTTGTTTTTGATCTTCATATTCTTTAGGTGTCAAACGCTGACAGAAGGTGAAGCCTTTACAAGAAACCAGAAAGTTCAATTAAGTTTTATACATTATATAAGAGTCTCCATGATTGAAGAGATTATCAARCACAGGTATGTTAACATTCCAGTTCAGATGCAGCTACAGTTCTCTGCAAATGAGGTTAAATGCACAGGCCTGCATTGAGCATGCATGAACATATAAACACTGATTGCAAAAATAAAATTGAAAAGCAGTGTAACAAGTGGRAGGTCACAGGAGATTGGTATGGGAAAGAGGCCTGCAAAGTAAAGAAAGGATACAAGTCCTGCAAACAGGAGCCATCCAGAAGAAGCTACGCAAGACAAGACCTGCCACCTTGCAGTTGTCATGCTGCTTGCGAGTGCATCAGGACCATGGCACGACACAGTACAGTGTGCAAATAAAGGCCAGGGGGAAAAACTGCCTCCAAACCGCACTTACGAATGAGATGAAAAATACTTTAATTCCAGTCATGTAACAGAGGTCAAATGGCTTCTTTTTAGGCTATAATACTTCTGTAAGTCTGAAGATCTTAATAACCTTTGTGCTAATCAAGAGACGGAAAAAAGATTTTTTAAAACTCTAAACAAATCATCACGGTCTATGCTCAGGACATCTATTAGCACCTCTAACTATTGAGCTATGAGCATGATTCTCAAGTCAAGAAGTTTCCAGACTAGAAGCAAGGCATTTCAGGTGGGAAAAAAAAAAAACCAAAAAAAACCTATTTTGAACCGTTTTCCTAGGAACTAGCTACTTAATGAAAGTTATCTGTAGTATGTTCAGACTTCAGACTAYAGAATTCAGAGAAACCTTTTTCCTCAGTGCTCAAGGTCCATTGTTTTAGTTTAAGCAATTTAATTATTTGGTGAATTAGCTACTTGACTATTTACCTAGTCATTTCCATGCTCTTTTCACAATAGAGGAATGTATTCAATGTGAAATTTTAGTCAATATTCAAACATAAGTCAGTTGAGGATCAATAAGAACATGCATCATCATACAACCTACCTGAATTTATATCTGCATCTTGTCCTTCCAGCAAGCCTTCAAGTCTCCTACTAGTTAGTTCCAGAAGCGTTAAAGGAGTCTGAAAAACATAAACCCCATAAAGAATAATCACAAAAAAGGCACTTTAAGTATTTTAAGAATCCATAGCTTTTAGATCATCAGTTTAAAACAACAAAAATTAACTGCTGATGACTAAGGCTACTGTATTTAATCAATTATAAACTTAAAATATCCACAAAATTGCACCAAAGCACACATGCATGTTTGATTATTTCTGAATTTCTGATCAAATAAAGAGGAGTTAGTCTCACACAAAGGCAAGAGGTTGAGTCTGATGTACAGAGAACTTGCACAAAACTCAGAATTTTATCACTTATTACCTCCAAACTAAACTGAAGCTAATTAAAAAAACTCAAAGAAAAAGCAAAAAATAAAAAAAACTCAAAGAAAAAGCAAAAAATAATCTTACTCCTAAATATTTTAACTTTCAGAGGGCAGAAATGGAAATGAATATTTGTGTAAGAATTAAAATCAACATTTTATTGAAACCAACAAATATTTCTGTGAGTCTYACCTGTAATGACACAATTTTACATTTACCAGATTTTACATCTATTATGTAATAGCAAAGATTATCTGAACTACCTAGTTTAGGRCTTTATTGAGAAATTTTATAACCATAAAAGAAAAAGGAGAGAAGCATTATCCACTCCAGTTTATTGGTTAAAATGCAGCAAGTTAATGTAAGATCTGGGAAGGCTGATCTTTTCATATATTTCATAGAATCATAGAATGCCCAAGGTTGGAAGGGACCTCAGAGATCATCTAGTCCAAACCCCCTGCWCACGCAGGGTCACCTAGAGCACGTGGCACAGGGCTGTGTCCAAGTGGGTTTTGAAGACCTCCAGAGRAGGAGACTCCACAGCCTCCCTGGGCGCCTGTTCTAGGGCTCTGTCACCCTCACTGTCAGGAAATTTTTCCTCAAGTTCCTGTGGAACTTTTGGTGCCTCAGCTTGTGGCCGTTTCCTCTAGTCCTGTCGCTGKCCACCACTGAAAAGAGGCCGCCCCCCTCCTCACTGCCTCCCTTGAGGTATTTATAGACACTGATCAGGCCCCCCCTCAGCCTTCTCTTCTCCAGGCTGAACAGGCCCAGCTCCCTCAGCCTCTGCTCATAGGGCAGATGTTCCAGGCCCCTGATTTGACAAATTACATTGGAATGTTACTAAAGCAGGCAATAAAGTATTTATATAACCAAACATGATTAAATAGGAAGGCCATTTCATTTTGAGGTCATAATTATTTGCTTTAATTTAGAAGTTACTTTTTCATAACACTTCAGGAGCTCCTGGAGTTAAAAAAGCTCTGAATGCATGCTAGGACACCAAGAATGTTTTTGATATACAATCCAGGATATTTCAACAGACTTCCAAAGAACATTGTAAGACAGTCAAAAACACAGTAGGAAAAAAACAAAGACAAGGTGCCAAAAGAAATCTGAAACTTTTTTTTTTACATACTCAAAATACTTTCTTAATGAAAACAAAGTGAATACAAAGACAGAATATTGTATATCACAGACAATCAAGTTAACAGAAAAGCATTTCCCCATCGCCTGGAATGACCATAAATCCCTATAAAACCACTATATGYTACTTTAAATGTAAACTGACAAAGTAGTGAAGGTAAGGAGAAAAAAAAAATACCTTGAAGAGCTCAGAGTGATTGTCCATCAGAAACTGAACCAGCAGTTCTAGTTGTGATTTTGACAATGTCTTGCTCTGTAAGATGAACTTTGTACAAATCTTGATGATCACAGATCTATTATCAAACTAGAAAAAGAACATAGAGTTGGCATTATATTTGCTTGCAATGCAGTAGCCAAAGATTAAATTAAGAGGAGGCTTTCAGCGTAGGAAGAACATATTGAGATTTGCTTTAAAATAGATCACATTAGAAGGTAATAAATAATTTTTAACTCCTGACAAAAATTACTAGCTTCACTAAGGCAAGGTGCTATTTCCCACACTAAGGATAACAGATACGTACTTGTTTCTGTAATTTGTAGCCCTCAGGTTCTGATGCAATGGCTATAAATGTCAGCAGTCTATGCAGTTCTTCTCGGATATTTGGTGCTACTAATCGCAAATAAAGTTGAGATGCCTCTAGAGCTTGTTCTGTTTTTCCTTTTTCTGCAATGGAATAAAATAGTGTATCCAGTGCAATTGTGTTTTCAGTGTTAAGAATATCTATATAAAATGTATTTTAAGCCCCAAATTATTCCCAGGTTACTTCAAGACAGGTTAACTCTGTGTCTTCTACAAAAAAATCTTCTGAAAGGCTCAATATAGTGTATAATGAATATAACCTTAAAGCCCTCATCTATAGACAGCCAGGTAACAGATAAGCTTGGAAAATATCTCCAACCATGTTCTGTGTAAAATTGAAAGCACTGAAGCGACATCTGAACTCCTTGTGTTTCCACAKTTATCTTTGTATCATAATCCAGGATTCAACTCCAAGTAATTAGTGAACAGAGCAATTTTGTCTTGATCACTGCTCTCAAGTCTCCTAAAGAGTCTAGGAAGGTGAGGCATGTACAGAAGGGCAATAATGTSGAAATAACTTTCTAAATAATTCTTTCAGTTTATAATTTTATAGCTATATGCATTTTGAAAGTGAGAAACCATTGAGAAGCAGGGAAACTTGCTTCAGGCAACATCAAGGTTWAAAAAAAAAAAARRWSSCMRGKWWWRKTTTYYKSMCYYYKKTYCMWTYYTWRGRMRARRAAMWAWYYKGGRWTTTYMRGRRKKKKKCMMMRGSCMMYTWAAWYCMAMYKWTTTWWYCMAAWWRRAAAAAAATGAGAGCRCGAGAAAGAGACCTACTTGGAAAAGAGCAGACAAAAAGCAAGAAAGAACAGCCAAAGGAGGTGATTAGCAAGAAAAAAAMYATCTAGAGTTGCAACTGTCCATTTCATATTTAGTCTAAACCTGATGCTCTGTTTATTTTAGAGAAGACAGAGCAGCATGTTTGTCTACAACACATCTACCTAATCACCCATCTTAAATCAACTTGATTTAAGAACATGAATTCAGAGATTTTCTACTTAACTACACGCACTGTTAACAAGAAAAATGGAGTTGTACAAAATAGTACAACTTAGTACAAAATCTCCCTAGATTAAGTGTGAAAAATCTAACTATGTATATATTCATGGCTATTTTGAGCTGGAGTGAGAACACCAGCACTTTATCCAAGCTAACTGTACTGGATTCTACCTGAAAAACCACAAATGGAAAGCAGGCTGCTGTGCACTGACAGCCAGAACCAGCCCTGTAGCCCTAAGAGGGTAAAGAGGATGTAAAAGTTCAGCACCATCTTCTGAGGGTGGTACAGAGGGGGCAAGAATGCAGCTGAGAAGAAACTTAAGAACTCAAAACTGTTCCCCAGAAATGGGAAGTCATTTCCTAATGACAACTTCAGGGTTACTTCCTCAAAAAGAAAGGAAGTTGGTTGCAAAGCGCTCACAACATGTTTTTCCCCAAGTTGGAATAAAAATATAAGAAAAGAAGAAAAAGTTCAGGAAGAAGATAACCACGRGACTATTTAAATAACAAAGTGCTACAGGCAACTACAGTATTGAGCTATCAGAAAGAATCATAGCACTCTTCCAAATTGCCCAGAGATTTGACTGTTTTCATTCTCTAGTTGCTTCTCTAGCAGTAGTCTCTTACACCAGTTTTATATTAAAATTGCATATTTAAACTAAAACACCTTTAAGGAAACACTTAGCAGAAGTTATAGCAGATAAATCAGTTAATTCAAATTAGCATTTTTCTGCTAGAACTAGGATGTGTAATTTAGCCTTTTTCTTCCTTTCACAGTCCCTCCTATGGTTCTACCTATTTTTTCCGTAACAAAATATAGATGATAAAGTTGCCTTTTGTATCTCCGTGAGTGTTTGGACACAGCATCTACCTCTGCTCCAACTTGTAGATAGGACAACTGTGTTCCTGTGCCAGCAAGCTCTGAAGACTACAGCTTTTGTTAATATTCTACAAACCCTGCAATACTSAAGTAGTAACAGGGCCTAAGACAGGATTAATATTAAACTTGAAATAAACCCTTCTGCATTACTTACAAAAGGAGTGGGAGGCTGGAGTGGGATTACAGCCTGAATGAAAACTTCAACAACCCCTTGTATAATTTTAAATAATCATTACTTAATAAAAGAAACCCATAACTACAAGTCTTGTAGGTTAAGTAAACCATGTGACAGAATGATTTGAGATCTGTGTTACAAATCAACTGTAGCAATAAGGGAAATTCTGAYTAGAGATAAGACTTTTTCCACAATGAGATTARTTCTGTATTAGATGAGGTTATCCACAGAAATCATGAAATCCCTATTCTTGAAGGATTTCCAAACTCACGTGAACCTGACCCTACACAGCTTGCACTAGGAAGACAACCCTTCATTTGAACAGGACTTCAGACCATTGATTTTCCTTGGAGTTCATTTCTAATCTAAGTTAAAGAATGGCTGCAATAACATAGCAGATGTGATGATTCAACTTTGGTCAATACTTAATGTTACACCCTTTAGACAGCTTTGATTCTTACTTTTTGTTCAAWGTTGCTCTTACCTAGAAGTTGTATAATTCCTTCATGAATATCAAGATCCTGAATGTCAAGAAGGGAGTCCT
This sequence comes from Nothoprocta perdicaria, assembly GCF_003342845.1. Taxonomy (NCBI): domain Eukaryota; kingdom Metazoa; phylum Chordata; class Aves; order Tinamiformes; family Tinamidae; genus Nothoprocta; species Nothoprocta perdicaria. The sequence continues at coordinate 1,560,752 of NW_020454272.1, forward strand.
TCTTTTGACTATAATATTTAATTATAATATCAAATAAAATCTTCTTGTGAGTATCGAGATTGCTTGGTTTATCATTGCTTTGGGATAACTGCTGATTAACCATCACTATGAACTGGTCTGGGAAATATTCCAAGCATTCRATTGCAGCGTAAAGCCATTTGTCAAGCCTGCAAATGGAAAAGTTAGTTTTAGTGCTTATTTTAGAACACAGTATCTAAGTTATTTCACCCCTTAAAGAAAATCAGATAGAACTATACAGGTACCATCACGTATTTGAACCACAGCATTAACTCTGTTTCTTAAGCAGTTTATGTATTTTACTTCATTATAATTTGAAGATATGCACAAAATAAGTATCTTTCTTTTCTGCTGCACTACAGATAATATGCCCAAGACATCCGTATCAGAAGAGAGCTGGGATCAAAGTCAGCAACAGTCTTACAACATTTGTCAAATTCAGGTAGTATTTAAATCAACACCACCACTCTCAACACACATCATGGAAAATCCAGAGTTGATTAGAGTGTAACAGCCAGGGACTGCTGCATTTGAGAAGAGAAATGATACAATTAATCTGAAAACAAGGACAATCAAAAAGAATTTAAAACCTGGAAGACTGTGGAAGTCAATAATTAATTGGGGCTGGGGAGGAAGATAGTTCAAAACATTTTTTCAAAACAACCTTATTGCTCAGCTACTTATTGTAGGGCCTGCTTGTACTATTAAGCCATGTAGAAGGTCATTTAATGTAGAACCAGTGGAAAACAGTTTTTCTAAAAAAAAAAAAAAATCCCTAACGAAGGGTGAGATGATTAAGGGACTGGACCATCTCTAATGAGGAAAGGCTGAGAGAGCTGGGACTCCTCAGACTGAACAAGCATCTCATCAATGTCTATAAATATCAGGAGGGTGTCAGGAGGATCAGGACCAGACTCCTCTCAGCAGTGCCMAGCAACAGGATGAGAGGCAACAGGTATAAATACACATATGAACTTCCTCGTGAACCAAAAATAAAGCATTAAAAAAAAAAAAAGCCACAYTGAAAACATGCAGACATCTTTACTTTTATATATCCTTCACATCATAAGCATACTTCAGTATTACAGCTTTGCTGCTTCTGTGCTACCAAGAAGTGCCTTCTTGTTTTCACATGTTCAGAGCACTAGGATATGTGACTAAATGTCCTTGAGCAATTCCACCTATAAAGATCCCTTAAAGACYGAACAAAAAACCCACCGACCCAGAACAAATCTGCGCAGTTTTTTAATCTGGTATAGGGATCTAAGAGCAAAATATTTACTCTAGAAATGAAGAGAATTTTCATTCCTTGCAACATAATTTCTGCATGTGTGACCTTTTCAAGTACATGAATCACAAACACATAACTTCTGTGACTTCCTTCAGCAGTTTTGAAAAGAAGCTAGCTAGGGAAAGCACATTAACACCATCTCAGTTTAAGAATATTGAAGTGTAACAAAATCTTATTTTTTGCTCACATAATAGCAATCTTAAAGAGTGAAATAAAATATCTGCTAACAAACTTCAAAACAAAAACAAAAAACAGCCACACACACACAGATATGTAACTTACTCAGGCAAGTTTAAGCTACCCATAACCTCTCTGTCAAGGAAAGTATTTGAAATAATCAGGTCTTCTTCTCTGCCAAAACACTCTGGCTTTGACTGTACTGAAGACACCAAAATATTTTCTAGAACTGGAACATCAATTAATTGCAGTAGTCGTAGCAGAGTTTGCTGTTTCCAGACATCTTCTATAACTGACATAAAAAAAATCAGAAAATTAAACCACACAGAAATCCCATTTTATATGAAGTTATTAACCTATGTTTCTTCTCAATCAAGAATCTTTTAAATTTTAAGAGAATCAAGTAACAACATGTAGGTTTCTTGGTTGGGGAAAGAAGGAATCAGAACACAGAGACTGAGCAAGAAGGCTGTTAATACAGCATCTCTCTCCTCTATCATGTCACATGCAKCTAATTTACTCCAGTATTTTAGTAAAATGCATAAAGAATGCAAGTGAATTGCAAAGAAACTGTTTGACAGATATTTAAGACAGGGACAATTCAATTTTACAAAAACATTTCTTTTTCAAGTGGTATTTGCCATCCTACACAGAGCTTCCATAATCCTGCAAAGAGTTAATCCTGTTTTGTTTCTTTCAGTTTACTTGCTATGCCCCTTTAGAAATTTGATATTCACTTTGCTAGCTTGCAGTTAGTAACATTAAGTTTAAGACTCAGAGGAGCAACATTTAATGGAAATAGTTCCATTTAATGGATATCACCCCAGATGAAGAGTTGTCGTGATTCTCAAATTTAGCCACTGCCTGCCTCCCCTATAAAACAAAAAAACAAACAAACAACTTAAAGAACAGAAAAATATAGAAATATTGATTAGCGATTTGATTTCTTACAGGATTAAGACTAGTAAATTGGAAAAAAAAAGTTAAAAGATGAAATCCCTAATTTGATATCCAAATCATGTTTTGATTTTATTTTGCATAGTTAAGCTCTTTTAGTGGTATAAGTGGCCAGCAGCTATCAAAGCAATGAACTTTCAAAAATACAAGATATGCCCCATATGCAGTATTTACTGGTTTGTAAGGAGATATTGTAAGCATGCATCCTTAAATTATTACTCAGACACTTAAGTATTTAAGCATTCATATTTATTATTTTTCCAGAATAATAAAGAACCATAGTACCATGCATTAAGCTGCACTGAGTTGGAACATGATTATATTCTAGGTACTGAATTTCAGTGAAGTAGTTCAAGTATATTTTTTGCTTAGTATTTCTGTGTATTATTTCCTCCCAATCCGTAGTATAAAATAGACTGAAGCCTTCATGGTGAGCGGAGCCTCTACTAACAGAGCAATCCCAATATTTTTGGATTCTGCCACTTACAAATACAGATTCCAAAAGTATTCAAAAACAAACTGCTGCATTGCAATCAAGACTTAACTTCTGTAACACTGATGTCCCAGGATCAATATTATCATAAAAAGCATCTTTGTTATTTGTAGAGCTAACATTTAAAACAAACAAAAATACTTCAACTCTCACCTCTTTTTGAAAGCCGTTGAGTTGGTTCATTAATTCTACTCTTTGGAGGTAAAGATGGATATATATTTATTGATTGAAGTAGCTCCTCTATCCACTTTTTATCAGATGCTTCTAATGCTAGGGGATTTGAGAGAGTTGTTTCACACTTCATCCTGACATAGAAAACAAAAAGACTAGATGTATACAACTACTATCAGGACATGTGTATCATCCCGTCAGGTTCTAAACTCTCAATTTTCCAAAGCTCAACCTTAGAGTTTTATCCTGCTGCAAAGGAGGAGCAAAAAAATTTCCTAGGCCTATGTTACTGTGCTTGACTGGTGCTACTGGGCTAGAATACATCTAGCTAACAGAGGAGCAGTCAGTTTAACATTATAATGAAATGCTAGATAGCATCCAAGATTCAGGCAAAGCCATTTTCCAAAAGTGGCACACAGCACTAGTTTTCAAAGGTCTCCAACACCAGACAGGGCAGCAAAAGTTTCCATAATGTTACCTGTCTTAACTTAAAAAGGAAAAAAAAAGACAAATCAAAAGACACACACACACAAAAACATAAATCAGTTCAGAATGCTTACTTTGAATGCCTTTTTGTCTTCTGTCCATACATTTGTTGAGGGGACAAGCTCCCATTTTCTTTATTCTTTCTCGGAAGAGGAGGAGTGATACCAGTATTCACAAACTTATAGAGACTACTACTCGTGTCTTCAAACTCTGGCTCTTTCTCATTCTTGAACAAATTAAGTTTTGCTCCAACTGGCTCAAACACCTTGTGATCCATCAATGCTTGGCACACGCGGACTCCCTTCAGCCGTGAAATATCATTACAGCTCAGGTACATGCTTTGCATAAGATGACTCACTACTACATCAACAGCATTTGAACCAGTAAAACAGTTTTTATATGTTTTTAGATGCTGCCTACGCTTTTTGATTTCCACCTGGCTTTGAAGAGCATGAATAATACTATTCCACAACTGAGTTGCTTGAAAAGGTCCAGCACAATCTGCAAGACATTGAGATGAACATTTTTATGATTATGCATGCTTTCATTTTAACATTTTAGCATACTATTTTACTGTATGATGTCAATATTCTCCATAAGTTAACACTAATTTTACAGAAGAAAAGGTAGAATATATCACACCATAAATCCATCCTAAGTTGACTTCAACCTGCTAGTTAAGCACTAAGTCAATGAAAAAGATTTAGATTGTTAAAAAAAAAAGACTTTTTCTGTTTTTACAGCTGCGTATGCTCAATACCGTACCAGAGCATCACTATACATCACTGAGTGAACTCATCCAAAACCTTTCCCAGAAAGTTTCTCCTCCATCTTCCTCTCAAAATTCAACCAACGACAAAGTGATGCCTACAGAAAGTTAATATGAACATCCCTGTTTCCAATTTACCCTTTATTCTGAACACGAACTTAGACTCCGCCCCAAGCTCAGCCCAAACAGCCGAGCCTGCTTAACCCGTTACTGTATCCTAAGGATGGGAGCACATTCRGTGAGCCCGGAGGCTCCTCCGCCCTCATGAGATCAACTTCTGCCCGCGCGCCCACAGGGCGAKGGCCCCCGCGCTGCCCGCCCCTCGCGCCCTCGGGAGCCGCACGGCCCTAACGGCCGAAGGGAACCGTTAAACCGGCGATCACGTGCCGACGCCCCGCCCGGGAAGAACCGCTGACAGCCCCAGGGCTGCTGGAGGAGGTAGGGAGTGTGTGGGAGGGAAGTGCCCTCTGCCTCGCTCTCACCTCGCCGCCCCGCGCAGCCGCCCCGCAACCCCAACTCGCTCCGACTACGGATCCGCCTGAACCGCGGCGTCAAATAAACCGCCATCGCCGCGGCCGTTACCGGCGGCGTGCGTCACTTCCGGCCCGGCGCCCACCCAGCGGCGTCCGCCCCGGCCCCGCCCCGCGGCGGAAGCGGAGGCGGTGCCCCCGCCCCGCCCTCTCTCGCCGCCCGCTGTCGCCATGGAGTAGCCGGCCGGGACGGGGCTTGTCGGGCCCGCAGGGACGCTCGCAGCGCCGCGCCGC
>NW_020454272.1:1566131-1601724 GCF_003342845.1 Nothoprocta perdicaria
TCCGGGCGCGGGGCTCCCGCCTCGGGGCTCCCGCGCCCTCAGCGGCCGCTCTGCGCGGCAGTTAAACACGAGMAGCTCAAGGCGCGGAGGTGGCACTGAGCGCGCCCGTGCCAGTGCATCCGCCGGCATTCCTGCTTTGGGACCTGCAGTCGCTTCTCAGCCGCGAGAACTGAAGCCCGATGAGCAMTCATCGCCTGGGGGTTATTTTGCTTTCCGAATCAGCACTCTTTTGCCCCATTTTTTTCGTGCTGACCGTTGCGTAGTACCTGGCAAAGTGGTTAGGTYCTCATCATGCTGACGTGGTGCTGCTGATGTCCATTGGCATAAATGCTGTTAGTGATCATTAGTGAGCTTCACGAGGACAACATATTGATCATAAAGCAGCTTTCCTTGTATGATTCTTTCAGGACTTTGTGTGCTTGGTGTCAGTTTCAGCAATATTGCACTTCAAACAGGAAGAAAACAAAGTCAAACATTTATTACTTGTCCCGTGTTGCTTGCCTGGTCATTGTTCTTTTGAAGACTATGCACTCTTCTCATTTATTACCTTTTAACTTGAAACAGTAATTTATTTGTCACTGTGGGTGACTGACATGACTTTATGATCTTGGCTTATTCGTTTCTCTATAAATCATAATTCAGTTAAACAAAAAAGACTTGTTTTCTTACAGTTGAGGACTAAATTTGCATATCTCAAAAATTGATAGCATRATTCATGGTATTACAGTTACTACTCAAAATAGTATATTTTATATTTTTCTCATTTCTTATGGATTTTCTCGATATTGTTGCTACTGACACGTACTGAGCTGTTACTGAAACCGGTAACAACACAGTTTCCTAGAGCAAAAGCAGGACAGCTTTTCTAGCTTGCAATAAGTCTGAACAGTGACAGAAGGATTTTATACAAATGTACAGACAGTGTTAGATGGACATAAACTTAGAAACCAAGATGTTTATTGAGAAATAAATCTGTCTGTACCCCTTTCCCCTGGCTGAATGAATCAGTAGGTTGCATGCTACCAGGCTGGGAAGGAACAGGTTGGACAGGGCTACTACCTCCCCAGCCCTGCTTTTTAAATCAGAACCCATCTGTCARTGGGATTGTGTGCAAGTGTTCTCACCTACAGTCATTTCCAACCTTTTTGCTGCACTTTGTCAGACACAGCAGTGGGCACTTAGAATTTGGTCAGTGGCTGCACCACCTTTCCACCCACCGTCTAGAGAAACTCTTCTTCCAACTCATACAAAGGCTTCTGAATGTGCATGGGAACCTTATTTTTGTTGCACTCTCTCTGCAATTAATTGGGTGAAACCTCTCTCCAGCATTAAGAATTTTAATGAAAGACTTTGTTGCACTGGTACTAGAGAAGAAACGTTTTAATGGCTTGGGTGTCTGGGAGTAGGTAAAACACAAGGCAAATAACACAAGATTTAAAAATTAATGTCTGATTTGTTGTCATCTCAAACTCATTAGGATTGATTTTATAGTATTTTAGCATATAGGCTTTGCCCCATGGAATAGCTGCAGAATAAAATCCCAGAGGGTTATGGTTGCCTGTGCCTTTTCTTTAGAATAGTCCATGATGCTTCTTTCTCCCTCTGTATCACGTTAATGAAAAGATTCTTCATTGTTGGAGTTTGGCCTGTGTCCAGGAACTGTTTGGTCTTGGACAGCACAATTCAGAGTTGCAGATACTTTATTGTAACAATTCAGAAACTAAATATACTAATAAGGTGTTGCATACTGTCTTGAATCTGGTAGCAATGATGTCTTCTGCTCCTGAGCATTTTTACTGAAGCTGTAACTGCTATTTTGGTTTTCAAATTGAGCATTGGCAGAGATCACTTCAACTGATAYCTTTCTTTTTGTACAATTCCTTTTCTTTGGTGAGCTAAAACTGCTAGTCTGATTCTCAGTTTACAGGCAGTTGTGTCACCCTGCTGACATGGAAATGGGAGAAATGTCTACAGGGACACAGCCTTAGTGTACTTGTACGTTTTGCTCTGCTGAAGATGGTCTATCACTGCAACAGTAGTCAGGATGAAGCAGCGYAGCTGTGTTGCCTCTGGTGCTGTGCTGGAGTTTGCGCAGGACTGGGGCTTCAACACTGGAATGATTTGTTCAGTAACTGAAATAAATTTAAAGGAAATTACTTTGATAATGTTTATTCCTTCTCCTAGGAATCAAGTGTATCCTTCCAATATAATCAGATTTTTTTTTTTCCAATGCAATCAGACACGTATCATGAGAAGAAAATGTGTGYGCCCCAAGGACTGTCCAGTGTGTTTGATTTCAGTCAGGTCTGACAGGTGCCCCGCTGGCAAGGGTAAYGTCCTGTAGGTGCTGTGAGACCCGAGGAGCTGCGAAGGGGAAACAAACTCCATCTCTGTCTTGAGTGTGGGAAAAGTTGTGGCATAAATGAATAATTCATTAGACACCAGAGAACCTATATAAGGCAGAAAAATAAATACCTTAAGAACAGCGGAAAAATAGTTTAATTCTTACAAACAGATACCTCATGTTAGATGAGAAGGATTTGGGAGTTCATTAGTCCTTGTGTTCAATGCACAACATGCAAGTTTCTTGTTCTTCCTTTGTCCTTGCTACCATGACTTGGAAACCTTCCTCTTTATCACAGCGTAATCTTGTCTCTTCCGGTTGGTTAACAGTGACTTTTTTATTTTCCAAAGAAGTTAATTCCCTGTTGCAAAAATTAGGTATCAGTGAATCAAATATGTGACAACTGAGGCTGAAAATGAAAACATCTCTACAGATCTCAACATAATTGCTAATGTACTATCTTTTTTTTTTTTTTCCCCTAGGTTGAAGAAATAGTCTTTGCACCCTCTTTTGGAAGAGAATGAAGAAATGTCTTTAACTACTGCTTTTGAATATACCACATAATTCTGATCCAGAAAATAATTTCTGCTTTTATTCTCTTTTCATCTTTGCTCACAATAATAAGTAAGGTGAATATATGTCTTTTTTTTCTGTATTCCTTTCTTATCTCCATTCCTGCTTATCCAGTATCAATCAGAGACAGTATATAAATGGGACTTGTGCTCTAGAGCTTTTTCCCAGCACTGTTTTCTTACTGCCATAGGGAAAGCAGATTTTTTTTGGAAAGAATTATGTCAGCTTAGGCAAGAATGAAAGCGCAGAGTACAGGCGAAGATGGACTAAACTGTAGGTAACAATTTTTTAGCTCTTATATTTTTAAGGTGATGTAAAAACCTTATATAATCTTGCTCTAGAATAAAGTATACGAAGACAGTTTTGTGCTCCGTTTCCCAACAGCAACTGACTAGCTCATTATTACTTACATCAAATAAATAACACTGTCAGCAAGTCTTGTGGGTAAAATAATATTTAGCTTGCAGCTTGACAGGTGTAGTGTAGGAAAGAACACATTTTTAAATTGTCTTCTGTGTAATACACATCTGTACTCTTGCTAGTCTGAGATCTTAAGAAAGCTTTTCTATCTGAAAAAGTATATTTCTGCAAATGCTGAAATTAATTGAGGCAAATTTCTTCAGATATGACTCTGGAGGTTGACTAATTTTTTGTTGCCCGCGRTGTGAGCCGTTCCCTTTATGAGAATAGTTTTGAGGCTTTCTGCTTTATTCAAGTATCTGTTTTTATGAATGGTTGAATCTTTTACTCTGCAGTCTCCCTGTCAGATCTAATGTAGGGCATGAACAGATTCAGAAGTTATTGAGGAGGTGGAGGAACAGGGACATGTAATTCCCAGGCATGCGGGCACAGATCTGTGTGTGAAGCATGAGGAGGTATAACAGCAAAGCCTTTTGAAGAGCTCTAGTTCAGCTGTATTTCAGTATTTTTGTGTTAGTTACTCCTTTATCCTCTTGATCCTTTGGTTAGATATCCTGTAGCATAATAACTTGCAACATGTCTTATGTTAACAGAATTTCTGAGTGGTTTATGAAGCTTTTTTTCCTTGTCATCGCAGGATAACACCTGAGACAATGGAGTCCATGCTCAATAAATTGAAGAGCACCGTGACGAAGGTGACGGCCGATGTCACCAGCGCCGTCATGGGAAACCCTGTGACCAGGGAGTTTGATGTTGGCCGGCATATTGCCAGCGGGGGTAATGGACTCGCTTGGAAGATATTTAATGGCACCAAAAAATCAACAAAACAGGTGGGTTGTCAGTTGAAATGCAACACTGTAAGCATTAGATAGCATGCTGTTGTGCCACTTGCTAGGAAGTGTTGACAAATTCCAATTGGGCAAGCTAAAGAGTGGAGAATAAGTGGATGAAGTGAAGACCCCCCCAAACTGCTGAAGTGGAATGTTGTCAGCTTGGGTGATAGTTTTTAAAACTTTTAATTTAAGCTTGCACTACTGGAGAAAGAATTGCTTCCACATCTGTGGAATCCTGTTCCTTCCAGTTTCTCCGTTAAAACTGTTTCTGTGTTCTGTCCAGAAGCAGATCAATAATTATTCCAAGTTAAAACTGATCTGGCAAGAAGAAAGATACTTGGCTTAGTTCCCCAGTTTAGGGTTGCTTTATAGCTTTTCTGTGGCAGTGATACTGAGCTTTTGCAGTTTAAAATGATCGTGCTAACATTATTTGATCTCAGCAAATGAGACAATTTTTTTTCTTAACTATCACACCAAAATTAAAGGGTTACAAGTGTTGTCACTTTGTGAATCAGCTTGCTACAGATGAACTCAAAAGAGTACCAGGGAATGACTCTGTAAAACATACACATTCTGTCACATGGTAGGAAAATACACTGTTGTAAGTGAGGAGGAAATATACTAAGCAGGGTAAATAGTTTGCGGTGAATGTGTGATCTGGTTGCCCCAGAATCTGAAAAATATCTAGCAAGCACCTAGTATTTATTAAATTTGCCAAATGTACCAGTTAGATTTCTTTTATTTGGGGAGGGAGGGAGGTCACATTTAACCAGATACAATCTTAAAGTGTGGTAATTTTAATAATAGTTCACAAGCAGTCTCTGTGCATACCAAGCAGTTGACCYGTAGGAGGCACAGCTTTGAGGACCCAGAGAGTTGTAAGAAGAGTTCCTTTCACCCTGGCTGCTTGACAWAGCACATGTGACTTGTCTCCCTTTGTCCTGTTTTGGGGCTTTGAATGGGTGTTCTGGCCCCAGATTGTGCAGTGTTTGAGTTTAGGTGTTACCACCTGTCAACCTGTATAAACCCTGGCTAAACAGTSCATCTATGTGCAGTCACCAGTCATTAGAAATACAGTGGCAGTTGTATTGCAGGGGATTTTACTTGGCTGGTGGTTTGATGTGCAATTACCACTCCTTATTAATGTTGCCAGTTAGGCAACATCATGTCAACATTCAGTCTGACATTGCTGAAGAAAACTACCCAGCATGAGAAAGCAATTTGTGGAGGATTATTTTTATTTGCTTGGGGTGAGCCTCCTGAACATTGTTTAACAGTGTTGGGCAGCATGGAAGTGGTTGGTTCTCATTTTCCAAGTGGCATTAGTCACTTGGAGAGTGTTGTACACATTTCCTGTCTTGCAGACATAGATATCTAATTTGAAGCTGCAAGTGCTTAGGGTGTTTTTCTGTTTGTTTGTTATCCTATAATAAATGTATATTGTGCATTCACATGTAAATTCAGATTCACTTATCAGATTAGGGCTTGACTGCAGATGCACTTTGTATCAACACAAACAGTAATTTAAATCCTTGTAGCCAGATAAAATGGCTGTAGTTTTAGTGCTGAAGCGATGGAACAGATCTGAAGTTTTTAGTTCCCAGGACAATAGAAGTCAGCTTTCTTGCAGAGGCTGGTTGGCTGAAGTTAGGATTTCAATTTTGGATTACTTTGACTCCAATTTTAGGTGAATAGGTGGTGGAAAAAGAAATCTGTCTCTAGTGACAGTAAATGTGTGTTATTTGTCTTTCCATAGTTGCGTCTTGTGTTTTTTTTCCTGGTTTCTTGAATGTTTGCACTTTGTGAGGAATTATATGCAGAGGTGCATATGCTTGTATGCAAAWTGCACTTGTGTGCATGTTTTGATGCTGGATGATAGCTGATTTGCCATTTGATTTCCTGATATGCTGTTTTGTTTATTTGAAAGATTTATGAATCTAGTTTTACTTGTATACATGAAGTAACATGTTTCTTGTTTTGCATTATGTAGTTCTGCCCATCTTGGGTTTGTTTGCTTAGAGTTTCAGTGCATTTGTATTCTTGGCTGTGGTGGCACTTGCCCCTTTTTTTTGTTCAGAAAGTGCAGTCGTAAAGAAACAGGGTAAGATCACTTAGGACTATTCTTGTTGACAGCTCAGTGGTAAAATCTAACATAATTAAGGGGATATTGGATTGCATTTCTGTAGTGCTACAGTCTTATTTATTCCATGTTGTATTGTATTTTGTACTTACTATTAGCATTAGGTAAAATCACCTATTTGTTGTGTTGGCTATTGTCCATAGAATATGTCTAGAATTAGTATTTCCTATGAGGCAAACTTAAAAGGCGAATTTGTTTTGGAAGTGCAATATTGTGTTGTATACCTTAGGACTGAAATAAACAGATGGAAACCAGGATTATTTAAAAAAAAAAAAGGCAAAATTATGAAAAAAAAMCACTTAAAATGGAAGAAAATCTTGTCTGGCAAAAGATCAGATTGATACTGGTGTTCTATCCAATATTTTAATTCGGAGAATATTTTGCTTTGCATAGTAGGAGGTTTTGGTTAAATATCATGTGTTTGCATATTGAGTTGCGTTTAATCATTCTTTTTTAAAAAAAAAGCGTGCATATGGGAAAAATAGCAAATATAAAAGACAAAACAAACATAAAGTTTCTAAAATCAAGCACTCTGGCTACTGTAAGATTCCCTTTGCTTTTCAGCTTATGACATAGTCTTTAGTGACATGATCACGTCTTTTTTTCCACAGGAGCACTAGATCTTTCAATTCACAAGATAGTTGATAAATGCAGTTATTCTTTTTTTTTCCTGTTCTATTTTTAGTCTCTGGCATTATCACTGCAACCTTTTCAAAATGCACTTGAAAATAGAACAACTGGGGTTCTGRGATATTTCTCACTGCAGTGCATGAATGTTTTACAGGTATTTTTAATATACATTGAGGTGGATAGGAACAAATATTGCTGTTATCTTTACATTTTTATAGCTTTTAGAGACTGGTCCTTAAAAATCTTTTCTAGTTTTGTTACCGTCTTTATATCACACAAACTGAGTGTGCTCCTGCCGTTTTCACGTGGCTCATTTGCTCTTGGTGGYGGGAGAGGACGCATGGCATGGCTATCCTTGTCACCTTTCCTGGTTAGAAGYAGAGGGCATCAGGGGCTAGAATGGAAGTGATGGAGCACAGCTGCCTTTTACACATGTATTATGTGCGGTGCTCGTATTTTCCTTTCCTTGGTCATGGCTCGTGTTGATGAGCCAATATAGGCATCAGCCTTGTTTTTATTTCTCCCTGACCAAGAGCAGAGTGGGACTTTTATTTTTATGGACTTTTTACTCTTTTCCTCCGTAAAGTTTAGGATTTTTTTTTCTCCTCGTGTGTGGTACTGGATGAGAGGGGGGTAGTGGGTTTGCTCTTTGGTTTATAAGCTGCTCAGCTGAGATGTGGTTTGAGCTGTCAGTGTTAGTGGGTCTTCAGAACAGGTGTCTGTTTTGCAAGGAGTGCAGATCCCACCTGAAGCAGGGCTAGAGGTGGGCTTGGAGAAAAACTGCCCGAAGAAAGCAGGAAAAGGAAGTGGGACTGTTTGTAGATTAATACTGCAGGAAGACAAAACTTTTACAAAGGGGTAAATCGGAGGATGACAGGTCTTAAGGACAGTGGTCAATACCCATCCACTGAAACAGATGAACACGAAGAGAACTGATTATCTACTGCTTTCTTTGTTCAAGGTCTGGTGGTGTTACAGGTACAATTATAGCCTAACTAAACCATGTCCTGTTTCTCGTGTGGCTTGGACAGTTTTTATTCCTGTTTGCACAAGTGCCAGTAGTTTTATTAGTTGCATGCAAAATAATTAGCATGATGTTTAGTTGCTTGGTAAAATGATTGCTAAATTTAAACACTGCTCTTTTCATTGATTCATGTTAAAAAATCTGAATTCTTCGCAGTAACTTCAGGTGAATTCTTTAACACCCTTATCTTGGTAAATATTATATGATGCATGTCATAATATACAGCTATCTCATCGCCACAACTGAGCTTTATCTTTCTGACATCTTTTTGAAGTAAAGACGTGCTGAATTAAACGTGGAAGAGGTGAGGCACAAAGTGTGGGTTAGCTGGTGTTTGTAACACAACGGAGGTTGAAACTTAGATCTCTCGACTGGCCAGTCTGGTGCCCYACACACTTGTCCCTGCTTCTCAACCTAATTTTGGTAATGGAGTTACCAAGATTCTGTGTTGGAACAAGAGCACATTGAGCAAAGGTGTGTTTGCTTCCTATCACATAATGAGTGGAAATGTTTATCTTTAAAGATAATAGCTCACATTTTTTCTCTTTCTTAGCTGAGAGCAGTTGTAGTTCGCTACATTTCAATCTCTTGTATGCTGATTTTATTTTTGTATTACAAAGCTTGAATTATGAGACAAGAATTTAAATAATAAGTAGTTGTCTGCAGGAAGAACTGTCCCCTCACCCTCCTAACCTTTCAAACCTATGAAATGAAAAATGCAAAGTGGAAGCTCCTCTAAAACTTCCTATTAGCTTGGTATAAATCTTTGCAGGCCTTCATCTCAGTTGGTTTCCCCAGATGTGATTACATTGCCAGCAAATGGAATCCCCATGAGCTGCAGTCAGCAGTCCCTCCCGTTGGGTTTGAATATCAGSGTGTGCAAAAGAGAAGAAAACAAGAAAATCCTTTTCATAAAAAAAATTGACAGTTATTTGATCCATGCAGCAGAAAACCCTAAAGGTTTTGGCATGTTCCAGGTGTTTTATGGTTTTAGTAATTACTGTGCAACAGAGAAGATGTGCTTCGGGCTCCRTGTTTCAGCTAGCTCTTGGTTCTTCTGTACAAAAATTTCTGGAGACTGAACGGAACTTAAAGTGTTATATTGTTGATGTCAAATTCTGCATATAAAAATCAGTGTTGGTTATGGACCTTAATAGCCCATTTCAGAATACCTTTTTYGAATTATTAATATCAGAACAAATTTAACAATATGGACAAACAGAGATTGTGAGGGCTCTTCTATGCTTTTTTCTTGCATTATGTGAAAATGAGGGTACTGAAAGCAAATAGTCACACAGTTCAAATTAATTTTGATTCTTGAAATTTATAWTTTACAATTAAATTATAAATTGCTTTTGCCCTTGTAAAATCAACGTGACAGCAATCATCTTCACACCTTGAATACTTGTATAAACTTCATACACAGATAAATCTGGAGAAATAGAAATTCTGKCAAACTTCAAATAAACCATGCAGAATTGTAGCAAGCTCTCAAAGAACTTAYAGCCATCATAAAATACTGAAAATGTGGCTGCTATCTCAAAATATCTGATTCAGTTATTCACACTCCAATACCTTTGAATTATCATTAAACATAAACACTTTTTGAGGGTTTGTTGTTGGTCACTTACTACTCAGTACATTCACATTTTGTACTGGAAAGTGTGTATTTTTTAAATAATTGGTAAAACATGTGTTTGCCACCCACTGTGACTGTTTGATTTGTGTTATTGTTAATGTTTCCTCTGTCACCCTTCAAACTGGGACAGAGAGCCAAATTATATACAAACAGAAGTGTAGTGAGTTGAGTTATTTTTAGGTGTTCACTTGCTGGCACTTTAATGAACCAGTTTTTCAGATGATATTTCAGATATGTTTTCAGATACCTGCTAAAAAACATAAACCAATTTCTCTCTATCAGAGTGAGTTTCTTTTTTCTTTAGCCTATATGTAGCTTTTCTTGAAATCAATAACATAAATAATAATAACGTTCTTGAGAGATTTCAGTTGGAATATTAGTTAGAAAATGTGCTAAAAATATTCATAATGTTGTAGACATACAAGAAAGTCTCGGTTTTGTTTTATGATAGAGTTTTAAATTTCTTTTTCCTTTCAAAGATAGAAAGTGGTTAACTTCAAGCTCCTTCACTAGTTTGTTTTTTATGTACTCTCTTGAAACAACTTGGATTATCTCTCTTCAGTGATTCCAAGGTGCTGCTGTAATCTCATTGTTTATTTCATATCTACATCTATAATGTTTAGATTTCATAAAACTTCCTCAATTTCTTCTCACACTGTTTACAGAGGTTTACTGGAAATATTATTTCCTGCAAGGCATCTTTTAACACATGTTCAATCATGAGTCTAAAAAAAAAAAAACATTTTTTTTTATCATGGGAACAGTTTGATCATATTAATTGATTAGTCAGATATTATTCTTTGACTATAAACTATCTCTCATGAAAATGTAGTTTAATATGGATCATACAAGCTTGGAACAGAGACGAAGAGTGTAGCTTAACAGAGCACCACATATGTATTATATATGTAATGCTAATGATTGCATATATCCTCAAAATATTTTAATTGTTTGCAGTTAACATAAATGTGTTCCCTAAAAATCAAACAAGTTTTTATCTTGTGGATATTATCTGCCTTGTCGCTGCATAGACAGTGTTAAATTCATGCCTTGCTGCTAGTAAGGTAAGGACAGTGGTGCATTAGCTCTTAAAAATATGTAATTTGAAAGGTTAATTGTAGCTGGAAAGGTTATGACTGGGAACACAGTGAGAACATGTAGGTAACTGTACACTGAATTACTCCTTACGTTGGTTGGACTGTGCTCTTGATTCAAAAAATGCAATTATGTGCATATGTGACTGTGTATAGGTGTTTTTATTYGGCATTGTGGTACTGAGTAAATGTYGTTGCTTATTTCTAGGAAGTGGCTGTCTTTGTCTTTGATAAAAAGTTAATAGACAAGTTTCAAAAATATGAAAAGGATCAGATTATTGACTCTTTAAAACGAGGTGTTCAGCAGCTAACCAGGCTTCGACACCCTCGGCTACTTACTGTTCAACATCCACTAGAAGAATCCAGGTACGTGGTGGTGAAATTGAGAACAGAACATTATTAATCATTGTTTTGTTAATGGATCTGAATATCTGTAGCATTTAGCACGTGTATCTAATGAGGTTCATTTATTCTGTATTTACTCATATGAGAATAGAAGCGCTACAAGGTGTTCTTGGTGTGGATGTAATCCATAATTTATTGCATGGTCTTAGGCCAGGTGCAACTACAAGACTGCGCATGTTCTTACAATATGAACATTTGATATTTAATTGTTTTCACTTTTTAAGAACTCTCCAGGACAAATTATTTTCTTTCGTAAGGTTTTTCTTAGATTTATTACATTTATGAGATATATGCACTTTATGCTTCTGAGATTGGAAGCTGTTGGTAAAACGTATCTGTTGTGGCCACATCATGTGTTGTAAAGGTCCTCAGATGCCAAACAAGGGAGACCAAAGGTAGTGTATTTTTGTAGTACTTATTTGATTTTATGTAAGATCAGTCATTTAGCACAATAATGGATTAGTCTT
Source organism: Nothoprocta perdicaria (assembly GCF_003342845.1). Classification (NCBI taxonomy): domain Eukaryota; kingdom Metazoa; phylum Chordata; class Aves; order Tinamiformes; family Tinamidae; genus Nothoprocta; species Nothoprocta perdicaria. The sequence goes on from NW_020454272.1 coordinate 1,577,701, forward strand.
AYGGATTTATTATTGAACTCTAGCAATGATAGCACAACACACTATAATGAGACAAATATTTCAGGTTGAAATAAGCATTTCTTGATTTGATTGAGGAAGCTTGTGAAAGCTTTCAAGTTCTGCCTGCTAAGTTGTATTTCTGAAAGCTAAGCTAACCTTTGCATACACTGTTGTTCAAAATTCTGCCTTTTTGATAGGTTCTGTCAATATGTGTGTTTCCAAATGTACCTGAGATAGTTTTGTCTCAGTTTGTAGGAGCCAGGAGTATCTGTGGACTAAATCTGTCTTTGCTGTGCCTACTTTGAGAAAGATACTTTCCRTCAAATGACATTTACTTATTTGGATATATTGGATATATTTCTTTTCCAGTTCTAAACAAATTTAACTGTAAAGGTTCAAAGTTGTCATTAGCCCTCTGGTTCTGTGTGCCCCTCAAAAACCTCAGGCAGATAAATTATATAATTGAAAACAACTTTTAGTACTCTACAACACTAACTGTTACAGGCTAAATAGCCCCAAGCCTCTCTAGGGGCTTATATGCCAGAAATTGCTAGAGTGATATTTGGGGAGTGCATAATAGAAGGGTTTGGTCAGACTGTTCATCAAGGTACAAGAGGGTTTGCAACATTTGCTACATGCTACATTTCCTTAACATTTCTGCGGAATGTTACAGAATGCTTCTTYTGGAGAAGAATTTCCACTCTTCTCTGACTTTTTTTTTTCCCTTGCGTGTCTCCAAAATAACACATGATGGTGTTAGACTGTTTGCAAGCCACTAAAAACAGAACAAATATCCAGCTGGTTGTGCAAGAGARAATGAAAAGTACTTACCTGTGCAATAGATGAACTTTGTGGTTTCATTTTTCTGTATTCCACCCGATTTTTTTTCTTTCTCTTCTAATTTGGAATCATCCAAAGTTTTCGTTCTGCAGTGAACTGGCAAAACAATTTAACATTTTATTCCCTTTTTGTGGAGCAAGGGAATACTTGGTGTGTCTGCACAGCTGCAGGAGATGCTGCAGGCCATGTCATACAGGACTCCAGTGTGTAGACAACTTTTCCACTATTAGCAGAAAATTTCTACTCAAAATATGTTAAGAATGATTTATATAAACATTCTATATATTTATGCATATTATTTTGCATTCATTTTACATGCAATAAATATATTAAATATATAAACTCTTTATACTAAAKATTTACTATAAATATATCTGTATATACAACTTATCTTCAATTCTTTCAACAGCACAAATGAGTAATATTATTCTATATTAACTTGTTATTGAAGAAAAGAATAAAAAGCCAAGTTATGACTATTCATAATGCCATTGCTACTTATTAAAAAATGAGTAGTGTGAAGAATACCAAATATTTAATTTACTAGACAGCCCATCTGTTACAGTTTTTCCAAAGCATTTGCATTTTTTTCTGCAATCATCTTTCTTTTTAACTTGTTTTCTTTTTGTTATGTTACTCTGAATGTCACTTTGATGTTATTCAGGGAACTGTTTAAGATGCTGCAGTGTATGACTGACTCAGTTGCTCCCGCATTACTTTGCTTTAATTGGATTTGCCCTGTCCTTCTGCAACTCTGGCGTGGTTCTTGATTTAATAAGCTCCCAAAGTAAAAAACAAGCTCTTTTTCATACCCCAAAACAACCACAATCACATAGTTTGAATTTTGAAGACCAACGATACTGTTTCCTAGAGAGGTTTTATTACCTATACCTAGATATAACTAAATCTGTAAGTTCTGTGGTAAAGTGAAAGTGGGATTTATAAAATGAAAAAAAAAAGTTATTCTGTGCTCTGATTCTTCCTCATGATTAGTATAGAGGTGAATTTTATAGACATAGGTCTGTTAATAAAAAATATGAAAATGGTGGAGTTAACAAAATGAAAAGGGAGGAAGCCAAGCAGTAGAWTTTCCCTGCGTTAGTAGACATTGATGAATCAATGGATTTTCAATTCAGCTGGTTTTTCTTCAGAAAGTTAAAATGATAATTGATGATGATAAAATTAAGTTGCCTCCCTTAATCTGGATGAGTAATAAGAAGTTTTCACGCTCCATCAAATTTTTTTTTTTTTCCCCCTTCAAAACCCAAGCTGGTTAGTTTTTATTTATCTCACTAAGCTGAGATGTGATGTCTTCTGTGGTATTTCTAAGGAATAAGTGAAAAGTTAGGCTCCTGTCTTCTTGCCTATAACCTCATAATTGAGACAGGTATCTGTTCTGCTATTACTAGGTCTCAGCTTTCTGTGCTGCTTCTGGGGAAATGTTTCAGTGTTCACACATGAGATAGACATTCCTAAAACTGTGGGTGCTACCAGCCAGTGTTGTCTTCACAGAAAACTTTGCAATGGCCAAGATGTGATGTGAGGTGACTGTCTAGGGCCTTCCGTGCTGTGCAGACCAGTTTGAAGGACGAGGATGTGGCTCTGTCTGTGCCCCCTGAAATTTGTAGCACTGAGACATGCAGTGTTTTCAGGACATGAAATTTTGAAGGCTTTTTCTTTTTTTTTTTTTTTACCTATTTCGTTTTCATTCCTGTACAATCAGTCCTTTGTATGTTTTGAGGTTTGCTTTACTTACGCTTTTCAAACATTGTTGATACAAAAAGCCATAAACAAAAGCGGTGATTTTTTTTTCTTTTTAGAAAGAGGAAAAAAATGCTGTTTCCATAGACAAATTACAGTTCATACAACAGCTACATTTGTTTATGTGTCTCTTGTCCTTTCATTTGCAAAATAAAGGAATATTCATATACCAACTTTCATTTTATTAATTTTGCTTCTGGTTACAGTCTAASCACAGTAGTAAATGTTGATTCAGCTTTAACCACAGCTAAAAGCCTGATCCTACAAGTCATAATGATAACTAGAATTGTTTTGATATTGCTGTCCAGCCCAAGAATAATGTTTTGTAAAAAAACAAATGTGTTTTGTTTGTCTCCTCTGTAGAGATTGCCTGGCGTTTTGTACAGAACCTGTCTGTGCAAGTTTAGCTAATGYTCTTGGCAGCTGGGACAACCTACCATCTCCTTTACCATCTGACATTAAAGAATACAAACTTTATGATGTGGAAACCAAATATGGCTTGCTTCAGGTATTKCACAGTTATCCTTATAAAGTTTCATTTGCTTTTAGTATTAATCATAGTTTTACAATGTTTGTCTTGTCTGTCTATGGTAAATGAAATTATTGCGAGGTGAGAGCTGACAGTGCTCTGATCATTTAACTGTTACAAATGATGAAGACTGGATGTTTTTAGTGGCTGGTTTTGCTTATTTTGACACGGAAAATAAGAAAATTCATTAATTCTATTATTCAGTAGAAATGAATTCTGCATGGAAAGAATTGTTACATATTACCTATCCCTTATTTCTTCTTTCTAAGAAGAGTGGAGATATCTCCTGCAGTTTAGAGCGTGTTGTTTTTTTACTTTATTTAATCTTGGATATTAGTGACAAATTTCAGCATGATCTTTTGTTTTTGTTACTCATTTCATCCTCATATATACTGTGCACAAATGTAGGCCCTATTTTCCTGCATTTACCTTCTAGCTTCTACTGCTCTTCTGCATAATTGGAAGGCTTCTTGTTGCCTTCCTTCTTGCTTGCAAATATGCAGTGATGCAGGGGTCTCTATTTCCTCCTTTCCTCAGTCACTATTCATTTTTTGGAAAGACCAGACCTACTTTCTTTTTGATTTACTCTTCAGGTAAAAACAGACAGTGTGTGGCCTGTGYTACAGCTACTGTCACTTCCATTTGTGAGTCACTTTTGTGCTTTGCCCTCCTACCTGCTGATTACCTACCCTTCATACACAATTATTAAGACATAGTCTAAAATTGATGAGGAAGAATTGCTTCCTTGCCAATTTTTCTATTTAACCCTGACAAAAGGAAAAAAGGTTGTAGTATTAACAGATTTTTTTTTAAAATGTCTGGTGGTATGTTTAAGGAAAGAGTTAACCTGAAAGACTATATATATATATATATATATATATATATATATATTTATTTTATTAACAGGTTTCTGAAGGCCTGTCCTTTCTGCATAGCAGTGTGAAAATGGTCCATGGGAATATTACACCTGAGAATATAATTCTGAACAAGAGTGGAGCGTGGAAAATTATGGGCTTTGATTTTTGTATCCAGTCAACAAATCCATCTGAACAGGAGGTGATGGATCTTTGCATTTGTCTTCTGGAAATTTCAAACTCAGATCTGTGTCTGAAACTGATTTCATAAACTTCAGTTTCAAGAATCCTTCATTTGATGTTTACTTCTGTAGTTCCTTGGCAAGAAGGATAAACAGATAGCATATACCTGGAGTGATGTGATACTTTTGGTCATTATAAAAAAAAAAAAAAAAAAAAAAAAAAAAAAAAAAAAAAGCCAGAGTTGGCTCAGTAGACTTAAAATAAACTAATGATAGTGTCAGGCAGATGCAGAAGCCTGGGCCACTTTATCTGTTGGCAGACATGTTCAGGTGGTTCCATCCCCTCAGTGCCTGGCTGCTAACTGCTAAATGAATGCCTGTCAGAACTCATATTTCCCTCTTACGGCAGAGTATTTTGACATTTGCAGTACAGTTCTGAATTTTAATGACCAAGTTTAACAGAATGAGCTAATTAATCTATGTTACAGATAGAGATTCTTTTGCCTTATTCCGTTTTCATCTTAGTCGTAATTGAATTTGAGTGGATTTATTATCTTTTTGCTGCCTGAGTCTCTTACTTGAAGTGTTCTTTAAGATTCCCTCATCAGTATGCTTTCTTTTCTCTTTGTAGCCAAAATTCCCCTGTAAAGAATGGGATCCAAATTTGCCATCCTTGTGTCTTCCAAATCCTGAGTATCTGGCACCTGAATATATTCTCTCTGTGAGCTGCGAGACAGCCAGCGACATGTATTCTCTAGGAGCTGTTATGTATGCAGTATTTAATAAAGGGAAGCCCATTTTTGAGGTCAACAAGCAGGATATTTATAAAAGTTTTAGCAGACAACTGGATCAGGTATATGCTGTATTTGTAAATGTTCTACATGATTTTTCAGATTTAAAAAGTAGCTGGTTTAAAATAGATTTAAATTTGTAGATCATGGTGTCAGTGCACCAATGTAAGCAATTCTATAATGATAGCTTACCATGCATGCCATCTTTATAATGACAAATGCTAGTAAAATAAGGGAAATAAGAATATATGGACTGTATATAGTATATAGAGAGGAAGTTAGGTATATCAAATTTATCAACTGTGAAGGTGATTTCTCACCTAGTTTCCTTGTACACCTTGGTAACGATGGACACATGTGAGCAGGACAAACAGCATTAGACACAAGGTAGGGATCAATGAATGATCAATGTAAGATTAGAAGAGATTTCTTTAGTTCAAGTGATTCATTCAGTTGACACTGTGCATCCTTTTCCTTTACTCAGCACTGTAAGTTGTTTCATGTTCTTTATGGACTATGAATATTAAYAGAAGGGAGTTACTAGGAACAGTGGACGTAGTGTACATTTGTGTGCAAGTTTCCTTCATTTTAACTTCTTAGAGTGTCCATTGCCTTAATCATGAGTCCTAYGTTTTCATATGTGTTACTGACATCTCGGTTATGACTTGTAGCTCTTTTGAAAAATAGTTTGCTGTGTTCTCCAAGAATTTGCAAACAGAAATTGGGAGTAGAGGAATGTGACCAGAAGCAGTTTTTCTGCTTGGGRACAGAGGGAAGACTATGAGGGACCAGAATCCAGCAGATTATAAATGAGGAGAAGGGAAGGATATTAATGGTTTGAGTAGGGACACCATCAAGTACAGCACCAGTGTATACTGGGGAAAAGTTACATGCAGGATTTTTTGGATTCATGTTGCATGTTCTTAAATTACTTACGCAGCTGAGCCGTTTAAGCTCCGGTACTCTTCAGAATATACCAGAAGAGGTGCGAGAACACGTGAAGCTGCTCTTAAACGTTGCTCCAGCAGTAAGGCCAGACGCTGATCAAATGACTAAGGTGAGTTCACAGAAAATACAGCACATACAGAAAAGAGGGAAGTGTTGTTTGATTTGTGGAAATAATAGAGCTATTTCTTTTCCCTTTTAATCTTTTTAGTCGAAATGTAAATATGGTTTTAACTTCTTCAGAAATAATGATGTTAGCTGATGTCCAGAGACGTCTTTGTGTTGACCTTCATTCTATTAATATGAAAGAAGGATATACTGGAATTCTAAATTCTAGAGAATTTTTTTGCTTTCCMATATAGTCGGAGTATTTTCCGACTAGAGAACATCTTTAAATGATCGAGTCTTTAGCAATTTAAACAATTGAGTCTGCTGGAAGGACATCAAAGCCATAAAATAACAAAGGTCAACAAATATAAAGATTAACTTTTAACTTAYAGTTTATGGTATATTCTTAAATGTGTGGAAGAATAACTTATTTTCTTATTTTCCTGTCATATGAAAAGATTATGTATCAAGAGAAAAATCAATCTCTTAACAGTTGGAAGAAATAGAGARTGAAGAAAGGAGGGGGAGTACAGATAATGATTCTGTGAACATATATTCAGGAAGAGGGCAAGTAGGAAAAGTGGCAAATGTTACTCGGATATCAGCTCACTTTTCTGAGGGATTGTAACAACGAAATGTCAAAAGAGTAGTCTCTTAAGCACTCTTATTACATAAAGGTCATGTTAATCTCTTTAGACCGAATTGTAGAGCAGAGCTATTTGAACTAGCTTGGGKACTAAGAGCAGTCTGTCAAGGCCAGCATGTCATAAACTAATACAGAGCTTAACGTGGCCAAATTTACCTTGCTAGTTTAACTAGAATGGATTGGCCCATGTACGATTCCATGCTGTCATGGTTAGACTCCTTGTGGTATATAAACTAGAATACTAGAAAACTGGAATACTACAATACTAGAATAGAATTAAGTTTGCCTAGAAGAGAATTGAGTAGCTTAAATTCTCTGTTGATAGCTTATTTGCTGTCTTGTCCTGCCCCAGCTCACCTCTCTGCCTCACAGCAGAGCTGTTGTCGTATCCTCACTCTTTGCACAAGTTTTTCAACTGAAAGCAAGTGTGATCTGTGACCATGCTCTGTCTCTAACCATGATAGTCCCATGAGGTGTGATATATTCCTGCCTGAAACGCAGAGTGAGAATGAAGGAGAGCTCTTACCCGGTAGGGCTTCTCAAACTTGTCATTCCAGTCTGCATAGGCCTGCAATAGGCTCCCTTCTGTTCTTTGCTTTCAGCTACTAACTGAAAGCTGAATATTTGGGGAATTTTAAATAGTCTTGGCATCAACATACATATTTAGCAATCTTACATCAATGTTGAAGCAGTTCCAGCACTATTGCTATGATACTCCAATGCTGTAGATGAACCTCTGCTGTTTTATTGTGGCATGTTTACAAATCCAGCCTATGTATATTCATTGTTACACAATACTGAAGAAGCACTGGCTTCCTCATTCAGATGTGCTGAAGCTCAGATGAGAAGATTCAGATGAGAAGAAGCATCTTTACTGCCAGCTGAAGTGCAGATAAAGTAATGCAAACACAGAGCAAGATGTGGAATATAATACATAAAAGTGAGCCTGCAAACCTGAACATTGGAGAGAAAATTGTATAATGACAAATGTTCTTTTTTTTATTTTTTTTTCCATATAAATGGTTGTTGATTCATTATAATTTTCCAGGGATAGTAACCGGATACTGATGTCCTAGCACACAGTCTTTTTTTTTTTTTTTTTTTCCCTCCCTCTCTCAATACTGTAATTATCCTTAGGAGAACCTTTGATCAAGATTTCTACTTCTAATTTTTCTTATGGATAAAAATATGATGTTGTATAAAATAAGTTAGAAAACATAATAATATAAAAACATAATATGTATTATTGTTTACTTCTTTAAAGTGCCAAGAAAATTAGCTGTCTTTATCTGTGTGTATTATGCTATTTAGTAGGTAAAACTTTACTTTTATGGTTCTTAATTGCAACCTCTTTACTGTATAGGTTTCCTATAGTGTATTGAAGAGGTACATAGATATTATTATAGATCTGGAGTCTTTTTTTATCAATATTATGTTGTCTTCCTCCAAACCATAAGCTTTTAATCTTGTTTTTAGATACCGTTCTTCGATGATGTGGGAGCAATGACGCTTCAGTATTTTGACTCTTTATTTCAAAGGGATAACCTTCAGAAGTCACAGTTTTTCAAAGGGTTACCAAAAGTTCTGCCAAAACTACCTAAGGTATGTCCCTACTGCTGTATGGAAACAATGAGTTACAAATACAGAAACATCTTGTAATATTCTTAATCTGGGACTGCAGAATTGTGTGTAATGTGGTTCCGTTAAAGCCTGCCATACTCTCTGACTGAGATTGTCAGAGTAGAGTAATAGGAAGAGGAGACATGAAAATAATTTACGTGGGAATACCCCTCAGCTCTCAGTAATTCTGGAAACAGAAAGTGCATCCTATGCTATCAGTATGTGAGAGGAACCATCGTTTGCCATGTTCTCTTACAGTTCATCTCACTTTGAATGGGAAATATCTTCCCCCCACCTACACATTTTCTCCCTTTATTTCTAGATCTTATCAGAGCTTTTTGAAGTTGTCCTGTCCAACCTTTTCCCAAATCTATAAGTAAGATGGCCTAAACCCTTGGTGCATGATGCAAAGTTTCCTACCCTCAATGGATAAAGCACTTTTTTTCTGATAGCAATGCCCAAACATCTCAAAGGGAAATGTCTATTTTCAGGATTTCTTTTGTGCAGTGCTAGCCACAGTGCATACCAAATAGCTTTTCCTTTTGTTGTGTTCTCTAATTCATATAAGGCATAAGGCACATGCGATGGAAAAATAGTGCTAGTTTACTTTAAGATAGAATAGCTGAGTTTCTAAACCATTACATTAATTTTAGTTTTTATATAAATTTCATTTTGAACTGCACAGTAATGAAGTGCATCTTCATTATTGTCTCCTTTTTAATTTAGTAGGTTTTTTATTCTCTTGATCAGAAGCTATTGATGCTTTGGCATTGGGAGTAGTTGAGATTTATTTCATCTTAGACAGTCATAAACTGACCTAATCATCTTTAGGGCATTGGTTTTTTGTTTTTGTTTTGTTTTAAAATCATTTCTAATGAGGTAATGGATTGTGCCTTTGAAGTGTGTATTTCTCTTCATTGTCTTTACAAGCATTTCAGGATGCCTAACTCAAATGTAGACATCCACAGCGTGTGTGTGTGTGTGTATATATATGTATGTGTATATATATATATACATTTATACATATTTATATATATATATATACACATATGCAGATATGTGTACATATATATATGTATTTAGTCAGCTGCATCCCATCTGGGGAATTTATAAGGAGTTTACAGTGAGGTATAATAGGATTAAGTGTACATTTAGTGAGTGGTAGGTATCTCAGAACTTGATCTGCTGCTGATGAATGTTTTTAGGTTGTTTTTAACGTACATGTATACAATGAGATTTTTGTAATTCATGTATATGACTTAAAATTCTTAAATTAAAATCAATATTCTTATTTTTTAAAAAAAATCTTAAAAATTTCTTAATTTCTTAGTTCTTAATTAAAATTCTTAAATTAAAAAAATCTTAAAATTTAAAAATTTCTGCACTGTTAATAGCTCTTATTGGCCTGCATGATTGTTGTAGATTAATTGCGTCTTGAATGCAAATAAAGTAAGCAAAGCAGCATAGTGTATATTGACTTGAGTATACTGTGAAAATAAGAATTCAATATTGTGAATTGTTTGCTTTTGTGTTTCAGTATGAGGTTATCACTAAAGCTGTTGAGCTGCGATGATAATAACTTATTGCAGCACAGTGCAATATGATGCATCCTTGTTTTTGTCTCTTAGCGTGTTATAATTCAGCGTATTTTGCCTTGCTTGACCTCTGAGTTTGTGAATCCTGATATGGTACCCTTTGTCTTGCCTAACGTTCTCCTTATTGCTGAAGAGTGCACCAAAGAGGAATATATCAGGCTTATTCTGCCTGATCTTGGTCCTGTTTTTAAGCAGCAAGAACCAATACAGGTATGTTCATGTTCAGATGACAATTTTTATTCTCAGTGCTTTTTCTCTGAAAAAACATTGGTTTGTTTAGTTCTCTGTATCAACTTTTCACATTATCCACCATCAAATCGATTTTTTATTTTATATTTTTACTCCTGGAGCCTTAATTGTGTTTATTAATGAGAATAGATTAACAAAGGGAAACACATAATTTATCACTCAACTCTATCTTTGGTCAGTTGTAGAAGGTACAGTTGTGAACTTTTATCACTTACCTAGATTATAATAGCTGGACTGTACAAAACAAATTTTAGCATGTATTGTATCACTAAAGCTGTGATTTTTTTTATTTATTTATTTATTTATTTTTTTAATTCCAGATTGTTAACAGTGGGATCTTGTGGTGGAAAAGTTGTCACTCTAACACTCTCTTGTTTATTCATAATAATAAAATAGTGTTTATTTGAGAGCTGTGCAAATTTGTGGCAATTTTTCATTTTGTTTTGACAAGTGTACTGCCGTAATGTCAATAGGATACCTTTTCTTCTGTTGTCTGCATTTATAAAAGCAGCAAGGCACTATTTTTACTGTGAAGGAGAAAAGCATTTTCATCCTTTTGTCAACACCATATGTGTGATGACACTTGAAGATTTTGTCGCTGGCATAGGCACCGTGCCTCATCAGACAACAAGGCAGCTATGCCTTCCTTCGGGCTCACCTTTTTTTACTGCRGACTGCTGTTATTTTTCTGCAGAGCACTTAAGGGGCGAGATAGACACTGCAGTGAGCAAGCACAGTGTCTGGSAATCCACAACAGAGAACTCTCAGTATATGGGAGGAAGAGGGAACAGCTCTCTTTGCAGATCTATTAGGTTATTAGAATTAGCATTATTTTTGGTATATCAGAGTTTTATGTTACTGTAGAAAATGTGAAAAGATGCTCGCTGACTAAAAGCTGATAAACCTGACACTGTTCTGCTATTTTAACAATAGATCTATAAGACGGTCTTCATTCCAAAAGCCTTGAGATTCCTTTGTCTCAAGGCTATATCTAGAGCATGGGAGGCCCAACAGCTCTTTTATTTCTTAAGAAATGAGAGAAGTAAAGYATAGATTTGGGGTTAGCTTATAAAAAAAGAGCTTTGTGAAGCTTCTGTGCAATAAGGTATGATGTAGTTTGGCAGATTTCCAGATACTATATATTAGATTCTCRTGTTGATATTTTTGATGCACTTTAAGCAATAGCCAGCTTATTCAACTTTATTTTTAKGACCTTTTCAGTATGGCAAAGTCTGTCTGAGTAGTCCAGGGCAGGTTTCCAGAGTGAATAAGCCAGATTAATTCAGGGAGGGAGGAAAAAAATAATAATTAAAAAAGAGTGCCAGATAATAGAATTCCTGGTCTGACTGCTGCCATCAGGTGCASAGTCTGCCTTTGTGCAAGGTATAGGCTGTGTCACTCATGGGGTGGCAGCAGGCAGGGCATTGACTTTTTTTCCAAACCCACTCCCATGATATTTTAGCATCATGCCAGACCTTTTGCTTGACGTTTGTAATCTGTATGTCCACCAAAACATCCTGGAAGTTGAGTTAGGAAACAAACTCAACAAATATAGTTGAGTTAGGAGACAAACAAATCACAATAGCTAAATTTATTACAGCTATAATTCATATACAATGCAGCTGTAATTCATTACAAAAAAAAAAAGTTATCCAGTGTTGATAATGTCTCTTTGTAATTAAGAGAATTGAATTTTTAACTGCTCATCACATTGTGCTTTTGGAATTGGAGTTTGGAGCATGAAGTAACTCATACTGTAAATTAACAGCTTACTCTGAAATAACTTCCCCATGTAGACAATCTTAATTTATRCTTAGAATAGTCATAAAGAGTTAGCCTGCAAGGTACTGTAAATTCCTATTCTAATTCAGTATGGCAGAATGTATCCTAACAAGCATTGGGCTCTATGCTAACAAAGGAAATACATCATTATTATTGTTTATAGCACACTGCTGCTACTGCTTATGTATTTATAAGTGTTGTCTTTGTTACTGTGACATCTTAATTTTAACTTACATGGATAAAAATTTCCTAGAATAGGGAGAGGGGAAAAAAAAGTTCACCAGAACAGCATAAATTACATTCTTGCTAAAGATACAGATGGTGAGAGATAATAAAAACAATTCAGATCTATGTTATCATATTTGAAAAGAATTGACAGCTAGAGTAGTGGATAACATCTGCCTTGTTCTGTGAAATCTAGATGATTATACAGTACTGTTTAGCTTAGGTCTGTCCAAACAGCTGCTGCTTATTTTTAGCAAAGCTTTTMGTTGTTGAATAACAGACTTTATTCATCTCTTGTTTTTTCAAATTTGCAAAGACAAATCAAGCCTTCTCTCTCAAAACTGTCTGGCTAACCAAACGTAGAAACTGTCATGTCACAGTATGATAGGGTTATAGTAGTTATTTTAGGTTTTGAACACATTTAGTACAAATAAAAATTCTTTGCTCAAGAATAAACACAAAATCTAAATTTAAAACTGGCCTGATCCATCTTGCCCTAATTTTGCCAGATTTCAGGATATTGCATTAGAGTCAACGTCCACGGAATGAGTGAATGAATTAGGGGCTGAGTATGGGCACGCACACACACATGCTCACGTGTGTAGATGGTTACATAACTACAAAAATACAGCAACATACCCTGCATTAACCAGCCCTCAAAAGAAATTCATTCCCTTCCCTGTTAAGGAAAGGGGAATAACATTTTTGTTCTTCTAGATTCTGTTGCAGCTTATTTAACATATAAACTCTGTTTGTTACATATTTTTATACTTAAAATCTTTCTCTCCTAAGAGAGAGAAAGGCTTTTTTGTTATGAATGTGATTATACTATGATTCTATAAAARGAGTCTAAATATGAATGGAGATGTGTCAGTGACATCTGTGGAAGTTGTCTCACGCCTTTCAGATGGGTAGATTAACTTTGGCAATGCAGCTCTACGCATTGAAGACTGAACCTGGATATTTCATTTAAAGTGGCAGCTTAATTTCAGGCAGATAAACATAAGCCAGATAAATCCCTCTTAACCTGATGTGAACTTAACCTTATGTGAATTTTTTTTTTTTACTTGTGATTTTTTGTTTTGTTATATACTACTTCTGTGTGAAATAAAGCTATTTCGCGTACATAGAATAACACTGTTCTTTGCATTGAGTCTAAATTTTGATTCCAAATACAGAWAGAATCCAGATTTTGTAGGTGAATTTGTGATCATCTGCCTTGAAAACAGCACTTGATCCAATTGTTTTTGAGGAATTTAGCCTTTTCAATAATGATGTGTATATCAAGATTTTCTGTGGATGGATTTTAACAGARGACAGTGTTGTAAATTGGAATAAGACCCTCTCCCCAACTTTCCCCAACCCATTACAATTTCTTATTTCAGAAAGATTATTCTAAAACATAAATACTTTRTTTGATCTATATTTGCTGTTTCTAAAATGCAATAATATGTCAAAGTGTTTTTTGTCTTCCATGCCTTCAGGCAAGCAACATGGTAAGTGATTACATTTACTGAATTACAAAAAACCTTCTGAAGTTTTAATGATATGATGCAATAAACTTTACATGTTTGTTTGTGAAGTTAAAATCTTTTGGCATCTGAACTGTCTTCTTTTTAATAGATCCTGTTGATCTTCCTGCAAAAAATGGATTTGCTTCTAACCAAAACTCCACCAGATGAAATAAAGAACAGCGTTCTACCAATGGTTTATAGAGCCTTGGAAGCACCTTCAATTCAAATTCAGGTGCCATACTTTTAGCTTCTATTTAAAACTGGCTAGTTAATCTTTTCTCTTTAAAGAAAAAAAGAAAAGTTTTCCTTTGAAGTCATTCTTCAAATGGAATTAGTTTTCTGTTAGTCATAAGCAGGAGTGTGTAGAGGAGGTAAACAAATAGATAAAGATTTGGATAATCAGATGTCACTTTCAGCCTTGCAGTCTTTCCGATATTATGCATAAASTTTTTAAGTAACTGGGATTTTTCTACAGGAGGACTTTAGTTACTTGAGTGTTTCCTTGCAATTTGTTTTTAATATTGCTGCCTCTGTTTTTTGAGATTTGGCTGCAACTGGGTATTTTTTTCCTTCGACTGCTTAACTATACTTAATATAAATACACTGTTTTATCTTTCAGTGTGTGATTGTTCTCCTGCAGAATGTTACTGATAATATTTATTTATATTTGTTTGACCCATTTTCTAAGATTCCATCGGCATATCATGATGTTTTATTATTGTAGCTATTTCTAACTGAGTCTGATAGCTCATTTTAGTGAATATGAGTATTTCCTTAAAAAGAATACTTTGAAAGACTAATTGTTTTTAAACTTGAATGATACTAGTATTAATTCTATGGTAAATATGYATTTTTTTAAATGTATATGGATTTTTTTTATAGGAGCTTTGCCTAAACATAATTCCCACATTTGCCAATCTAATAGATTACCCATCAATGAAAAATTCATTGATTCCAAGAATTAAGAATGCATGTTTGCAAACTTCATCTCTTGCTGTAAGTACCCTAGTAATTTTATTTCTTTCTCAGTCTTCAGAAAATTGAAAATTGCCTGCGCTTAKTTTTTTTTCTGTTCTTGCTTCTCTATTGAGAAAAAAAAATCAATATGCCCCAATTTCTTTTCAAGATTTTTCATACTCTAAAAATACATGTTCCAGCACGTAGTATGCTAACAGTGTTTGTCCTGTGGAGAAGCCAAGGTCTTGTGAGCAGTATGCAACTCACTATTTTCCTTTCATTTTACTTTTTTTTTTTTGCTTTTTAAACTGACCTTGAATTTTCAGCTATGAAGGTTATAGTTCTGTAAGCACCTTCCTTCTTCTTGTTTTAAGTATTATATGTCTTTTTTATTTAGGCAGATGAATAGTTTAGATGTTCTTTAATACTTCATAGGTCCGGGTAAACTCACTCGTGTGCCTAGGAAAGATTTTGGAGTACTTAGATAAGTGGTTTGTGCTTGATGATATTCTGCCTTTTCTACAACAAATTCCATCCAAGGAACCTGCAGTGCTAATGGGAATTTTAGGTAAGTAATATTTTCAGTGTTCTCCTTTTTGTCTTTTGCGATTGTAATCTCAGAGCTGTCTGTATAATCATTGATAATGTTTGCACAGTTGAGCTAAATGACTTGTTTCTCCTTCTCAGGAAGGTCCCTGTTCAGTTGCTGAATGTATCACTGGWACTTCTGTCCCTAGTCCACACATACGTAGTCCCGAGGGCCCAGCACAGCTCTGAGCACTCTTTGCAGTTCCAAGGCTGTGACACTTTTGTGGTCTCCATGGCCAACCCAGCCAGAGAGGCGACTTCCCTCAGAGCAGTTCAAAATCTCTCCCCTTTCAGTTACTGAAGCCTTTGCCAGAGCTTTTAAGATGTTACRGTTGCTTTCACTTACTGACTCTTGCATGTCAGATGCTGTGGATGATTATCTGTTACGATTCTGTTGCTCTGTGTGTGGCACAGCCCTTAGGCCCGAAACTTCCAGGCTGGAGCCTTTGGCGAATGCAGAGAGAGGGCAGTGTGGGGGCTCTCCAAGTGTGTGCTCACCACAAGCCACGTGGAGCGAGCCGAGGGCGAGCGCCTCAGCAAAGGGAGCAGGACTGACAAGCGTTAGTTTGTTAACTTGTGGTCACTCAGCTGCTTGTGATGGGTCTCAAAGACCCATATTCTTGTATAATAGACAAGAACAACCCCTTGCCTTCAAGGCTTCATTAACAGCGAAGTGTTGCTTTGGACCTCCAGGACTTTTCTTTGCTCTGGTTGTTATCAAAAACTCGTTTTACGTTTGTGTTGTGGACAAGTTCTCATTTTTATTACTTTTCCATCCTGTTGGTGGTTGGCTGCACCACAGAATGAATGCATGATCAGATTGTCAGTACCTATCGAGAGTGAAACTTGCTTGGAGTGTGCTAAAATTAAAAATAATTTAACTAAATCAAATTTACCAATTTTGTTATTTTAATATATGTCAGGTATTTACAAATGTACATTTACTCATAAGAAGCTTGGRATTACAAAAGAGCAGCTTGCAGGAAGAGTATTGCCTCATCTGATTCCTCTCAGTATTGAGAACAATCTTAATCTCARTCAGGTAGGAACATGACTATTTTGCATGATTTTAATTGATTAACTGGTAGAGAATTGGCTTAAACTGTTGTCACAGAAATCGTAGGTTTCTGTATATCTGTGTCTGCTGTGAAAAATGCTGCCAGTATTACTCTATTTTCATGCTTTATTACTCTATTTTTATGCTTAAAGTTTGTTTATTTAGTGTGTTTAAATCATAGTCGTATACCATCATAGTTCTAAAGTAGCATCATGGCTTTTGTACTTTTTTTTTTTCCATTTTTAAAATCTTTGAAAATTTTCAAGTTGTATTGTTAACATTTTCACTATTAAAGGCTAAAAAAAAAGTTAAGCCTTTAAACTGAAATGTGCTTTTTAAATGAAAAATTGTATCACCTAACAGACTTTGGTTATGGTTGGTAGCTATTTAAGTCCTTAGGTCATAATTCCTGAGTTGGTTCTGACATTTTGGGGTAAATCTGACTGGTCTGTCAACACTAAAGCAGCAGCTTGGCATCCAAGAAGTAATTAAACACATCAAATTGTGGGGCAAAAATAGAGGAAATTAAAACAACTTTTAAGTGACACGATCTATTCCTTTCTATGTGCATATTATAAACTACAGAATGGTGGTTACTACTGGGTTAAACTGTTAAACCTGGTGATATTTCTGTAGAATTTGAAGGAACATAAGAAAAATAAAGTGATTGTGATAAAGTTAGCAGGATATTTAAAATGGATAGATGGATGGTGCAGCTTTTGAAATATACTACGAAACATGGGACTTGGGACAAAGTCGAATGAGATCAAATCGGAGACAAAGAATTTCTGGAATAAGAGTATACTACCTTTCAAATACCATACTAAAGAAGAATTATAGTCCAAATAAGAAGCTATATTACAGTCTGTCTTTTCTTCTCTTGTGTTTGAGAATATTACATGTAGTGTAAAAAGTGCAATCATACTGGTCTGAATTAATTAGGAAATAGATTACCTAATATGATTTTTCTGGAGATTAAATCTCAGAATGTTAATTGTGATTTTTTTTTTTCCTCCAAGTTGCCTATACATTCTGCTTGTAGCTGGGTATGTCATCCAAGGCAGTGAAACTGGACTATAAAATTATTTAAATGTACAGTTTAATGCAGACATTGTATATTATAAATTGTATGTGATATTAGTTTTTAAGCTCTTAAATGCTTTGATTCTGTCACTACAAAATCCACTACAAATCTACTACAATCCACTACTATTCTGTCACTACAAAATTTCTTCTATGTTTCTTTTACAGTTCAATTCTTTTATTTGTGTTATAAAAGATATGCTTAATAGATTGGAGTCAGAGCATAAAACAAAACTTGAACAGCTTCATATCATGCAAGAACAACAGAAGTAAGTGTTTGTTTGCTTTTGTGCTAGGATAATAAGTGAGGTGAGATGAATTTCAGTTAATCTTTTTAGCAAATGTGAGAAAAATCTATTTGCAGACACACGAAATCTTGGTGTTTCTTACTTCAGTAATTGGCAGTTAGCTCAGATAAGCATGGTTGTCAGCAAAGATTTATGACTCCTTAGAATGACAGTATTATGAGATCAGTGATTTTGTTACACATGATCCTTTACACTTACATTGAGAAGTTTACTTATTCTGGATAATTTTTAAGTGAATTTATGAAACACAAAATTTCATACTGAGCTCCAATAGTCTGATTTTAGACTTCTTGTGTAGTTACTAAGAATTACCCACCAAAGAAGAGAAGACATAAAAATGGCAGATCTTCAGAAGGCAAAGATATCTGAAGATATCTGTGCCTGTTTTATGGAGGCTAATATGAGCTGAGGAAGGCAAATTAACTTTGAGGCAAATTAACKTGCTCTCTGAAGTCTGCATTAGCCACTTAAAGGAGAAAGTAAAACTATTTCAAAAGGTAGATAACCTTTATACATTAGAATATTAATGTTTTCCAGTCTCCTACAGCTATTCTGAATATGACAATGCTTTGATACAACATTTTTATATTGTTTAAATGCAAAGAAATAAATGTCTTGTTGGATTAATATGGTGACTGTATAGTTGTCATTTTCTAATCTATATACTCTGTACTGCATAGATCTTTGGATATAGCTAATCAGATGAGTGTGTCTGAAGAGGCAAGATCTGTCAGTACAAATAATCAGGTAAGAGACAATATTTTATTATGCTAGTTACATATAGAAGTTTTAAAGTCACCTAATCAATATTTACATCATCTTAAATTCCCACATTTCAAAAAAACTTACGATTTTGTTTCTTTTAATTTAAACAGATTGACAAGGTATTTGGTAATACTGGAACTGACCTTCTAACTAGTGGATCTGACAGAGAAGAGAACGAGTTGTCATCAAAGCAGAAGAAGGTGTGGGATTTGTGTTTTGGAGTTCTGTTATATGCATCTGTCTAATACAAGGCTAATGGGCGTAAGAAGAGTATGTGTAAATATTTGTCATACTTGAGGCTTTAAAGGAAAAAATAACTGCTTTTGCCTAGCACAACTCTGAGTAGTCACATGTGAAAATGCACTGAAAAAATGTTTAAACCACAGCCTTCATTTTCTATGTAAACATGTCTTTGAAATTCGCTTTGTGCAAAATATGCATCAATTGGAATTATATATTATTTATCATTTTTTCCTCCTTAGTTCTGGGTATAATTAGCTGTACTGAACTTCAGTAGTGGATTTAACTATAAAAATCAAAATACTCAAGCAACTTAATTATAAAATTACAGAAGGAAATGAAGATTAACTGTACAATCTCATGCTGTAAGACTAAGATTTACTATCRAAATTAAAAGTTAAGTGTAATCAAACAATAAATATGGGGATAAATAGAACAAGCAAAGAAGAGGCGTGACTTCAAATAGTTTACCCTTTATAGGTGATATTCTATTACAACATCTTTCTCACGGTTATTAAATTATGATTTCCTTTCCAACTGCACTTGTAGTTATTTATCAAATGACAGTTGGTAAAGTATTCATATCAAAATATAAAAACAAACAGAACACTTTTTTATGTTCAGCGTTAAGAAGTCAAAGTCAAAATGGTTTTATTGTGATGAAATAGCTGTTTTTGATACTTGCCTAGAATTTGTCATAAAACTGCCTTTAATTTTGTATTTATTTTGCCCAAAATGCTTTTCAACAGTAGAATAGATGTAATAATAGACTTTGTGTTTAGCCACTTGAAGTTATGTTGTCATTGTTATTTCATAAATAGCACTGTCATTTCAACAATATGTGGTAATAATATTTATTATTCATATAAAATAAATACCAATGCTGTCCAGCTTATTGATAATACTTTCCTTTTTCAAAGGCATCACTTACACTTGAAGAAAAGCAAAAATTAGCTAAAGAACAAGAACAGGCACAGAAATTAAAAAGCCAGCAGCCTCTAAAGCCACAGACGACTGTGATAACACCTCCATTGAAGCAGGTGAGAGATAATGAGCTATTTAATGGTTTCCATTGCAGCTGTGATGCTTTTTCCTTGGAAGTACTGTACACAATTATCACTTTTTTCCCCTGGGGTTCAGCTTTATTATCACTGGTAGTAATATGATAGAGTTCAGTAAAACTATCTGCCTTCTATTTGCATTATTACCTATTTTTCCAATGTTTTATTGGTAGTAATTTTCAAAGATGACTTCACTACTGTCATTCTAGATACGGAAAAAGCACATATAAAAATACCCTGTTCTGAAAATTTTACTAATTAAATATACAATCATTTTGAGGGATAGGGATGAGGCATGTAAGCAGATGGGCACATTTTTACTTGGTGTGTATAGTCTTGATAGTGAAACTACATTGCAAAACGATTAAACTTCTAAGTAGTGAAGAAYGGAAATAATATAATTACTTTTGTGCACAATTGCATTAAATATGTAATTCAAAGCAATAAATACCAGTTTCTTAAAAATAATGACACTTTGATATTAACTGCAGGAGCAGTTGCTAAAGATTGTTGCTAGTATGTCTGTAAAGAAAAAGTTTATAACTGTATTGTATTTTTCAGACAAAGGACTTGACAGATACCCTGATAGATAATATGTCATCTTTGACATCTATGAACAAAACTAAAGTTGCATCTTCAAACAGCTTCTCTTCTGTCCCTTCTATGGGTGTTGGAATGGGATTTTCATCAACCATTGACAGCACAAAAAGAAATATAACAAATGGACTAAATACTAGTATGGGTTTTCAGACTGCCGGATTCGGCATGGCAACYGGTCCCACCACTCAGAATTTCTTCAGTGGTCCAAGCACAACAGGAACAAGCAAGATGAACATTGCACCAACTGCCAATATGCCAAACTACAGTCCCATGAGTGCTCCTTCTGCAATGTCTCCACTGGCACAACAAAACAGACCCCCAGATATGTCTGCTTTAGATAATCTTTTTGGTCCTCAGAAGCCCAAAGTCAGTATGAAAGAGTTGGCTCAACAGAAGTCAAACCAGTGGGTCAATCAGTTTGTACCCTCCCAAGGGTCCCCAAGTGCAAGTGGTTCAGTCTTGGGACCTCAGATGAACATGATGGGACAGCCTGGCTTTGGTATACAGGGTAATCCTTTCTTTTCTCCTCAGAACTTTACACAACCAGCAAACACGATGGCAAACAGCAGCTCAGCTAGCAATGACTTAAAAGATCTTTTTGGGTAAAATGTCCTATTTTCTTCTTTCAACAGTTGGTATAATTTGAATCATGGGTAAGCTGATTAACATCTTTTCTTGATTAGGAAAAGTATGACTTGGGGGAAAGTTTTCCACTCAGCAAAATAAATAATTTTGCACTAGAAAACTGTTTTTACATTGTCCTCGTAATGTAGTGGAAAGCATAAGTGCAAGGTCATCCTATGTCATAATTTTCCCATCTCTACCCAACTTCAGAGCATTGGAGATAGGATGTATATATTCACTGAATATAATAAGCTAAATGTTTCAAAATTACTCAGAAATGCATTCAATCAACTCCTGCATTTATGTGAAGTTTTATTTCCTAATTTAATTGAAAATTGTTAAGGGGTAATAATGCTAATGTATACAATTTTAATGCTATCCTATGGATCAGTATTTTCAGTGTCTGTTAAATTCAACTCTTGATGATTTGTGTAGCCTGAATTTGGCACAAACTGTCATTAGGCCTTATGACAATATGTGAAAAGTAAAACTCATGCTTCGTCAGAATGTTTTGTTAGCCATGTTACATAGAAATACCTCTAGTCCACAACTCTACAGCAGGCTAAGAAAATCAAATATTTTGGCTTTCTTCTCTACGAGGAAATTAGGATTAATGTGGTAGTTGACTACCACGATATTCAGGAAGCATAAGAAATGATTTTAAATGGTGGTACAGGTCTAGGATAGAGGAAAAACATTGCTCCAGTAGATATAGTGGTTTATGTCTTATTTTATAACACCAGACCATAGTTAACAGCCCCAGAGCGAAGGCCCTGTGCCACTTTCATGAGTTTTTAAAATACTTGATCACATTTATTATATATTTCTGTGTTTTGGATATTTTGGTATTGCTTCCAGCTATTTTGTTTGGGGAAAGAAAAATAGTTATGAAATCTCTCTGTAAATCAATTCAGATGCTGAATTTCCCCAACTTGTTACAGTTKGCTGAATTACACAGAAATATTTTTGAATTACTTCACAGTTTTGGGGCTCTGTTGGGAGGATGGAAAAGGATTGGCTGGCAGAGGTTGCTGTTGCACATGGTTGTGTGAAAAAGTGAATTGCCATTTATTGCCTTGATTAGAATAAAATGTTACTTCTTAATTTTGTTTTAATTCAAGTCCTTATGAAGAATAGATGACTATGAAGTGAGTTCTAAAATACAGATTTGTAAGCTGTAGAATATGTGGTAAATACACACATATTTCAAATCCTTTTTATTGTATTATTCCAAATTTAATAAAGATCTCCAGAAAACCAAGCAGTAGTCTCTTCTACTTCCCGGCAGGTAGATGTTCAGCTTGCCCATGATAGAATCTCTGCTCTGACAGATATTACAGTTGGATTTTAATTTTCTCTTTCCTAGGAATTTCAGGAAGTTTCTTAACATAATATTTTGAAGACTGTAGCTGGCTATTTTGAGAAGGAAAGAACTAGTTACCTTTTTTATGGAAAGCCTACGTACTTTATTTTTCAAAGCCTTTCACTGAAGAAGTTGTTCTTTCATTTGCTGCTTAAGAAACCAAAGGGCCTTATGCTATAAATGTGAATTGTATTTTGTTATATATTTCCACGATTCTCAGCATTAAGTGTATTTCTTAAATAATTGTTTATGTATTATAGTTCCTGCCTTAGTCATATTATTTTAAGACACCTGGGACCAGTGACATTGTGGTTTAGAAAACAATGCCTAACGTTGTGATGCTTATGTGTTGTTAGTGTTCATGGTAAATGTTGTAGGTTATGTTAAGATACCTATGTAACTTAAATACAATATTAGAACTGTTAAAATATTATTTAAATTCAAATCTACGGTTACTGGTACTTTACACTCTGAATCACACCAAATCTTTTTTTTTTTAGTGTCAGCTTTTGAAAGCTACACTTTTTAAGGTAATGTAAGGCAAAACTTTTAACAATTACTTGAATCTGTATTGCTGTACCTTATTTRGAATATTAAGGGTATATTAAAATAACACATTTTAGGACTTGACCATGTGTTATACTAATATATCTGTAAGAAAAGCAGAGTTAAACTCCAGTTCCCTGATCTGGATTGTGAATATTCAAAGTYGGATTTGGATGTCACTAATTGGAGAGAACAACAGTTAACTGCAATTTTTTTATCCCATTTTATATCCAGGCCTCCTGAATTTTGCGTTTTGGGGGTATGCCYTTTTGGCACAGGCTATTTGAGAATACAATGTATATTTAAAAATAAACCAAACAAATCTTGTAGACTCAAATGCAGARGCACTCTTCTGTCAGTGGTAATGTCCGTCTTGAGTAATACGAAATGTTTTGTATTTTGTATTTCAGAACGTGATTTTGATTCAGAATGGCCAGAGTAGAAGAATAACAGAAAATTGAAAAGGGCGCTTAYGGAAATACTAGGATTTTTTTTCCAGTTATTTAAAAATAAATCTTGAAAAAATGATTTTGGTTAAGATCAGTAGGTGAAATCTCTTTTCCTTGTAGATACTTTGTGCTCAGGCAGTGAGGAAGCTATATGTGTGTGAATTTCTTTAACTATTTCTGCTTAACTTAAAGGGAAGAGAAGTTGCAAGAGGGAACTCACCAAGGCCGCCTGCCTCTCGGCTCCTGCTGCAATGGCTTTTCTTTAGGAAACCTTGTCCAATTGATCTCTCCACTTGCAAATTGTCATTTTGAGGTTCTGCAAGAGCCCAGAAGATTTGCATTGTGGCCAAAGCAGAACCACTGTAGAAGAGTGACAGTTGTACTTCAAATCCAGTGGGAGGTGAGGAATGAACGGAAGGAAGGGACAGTATTAGAGCAGGACATTCCAGAGGGCCTTCTGTGCCTGGGCTTGGATAGGAAGCAGCCTTACATCATGACCATACTCTTTTTATTATTTGTTTTTTATCTTTTTCCTTGCTGAATGCTAAAGTAGAGGGGCTTGTTTAGCACTAATGTAATACAGAATGGAGAACATGTGTGGTAAGTTATTATGTAATATGCAAAACTGTAAATTCTTTCCCTGAAAAAGTAGCTTAATGTAAATATTACAATGCCCTGAACAAGATTGTAAATTATACCAAATCTCTGCTTTTTTTTTTTTTTTTTTTTTTTTTTTTTTTTT
>NW_020454272.1:1602197-1640836 GCF_003342845.1 Nothoprocta perdicaria
CCTAATTTTAGCAGACCCACTAATCCTCTGAATGGATTGACTTGTATTAAAGAGGCTTGAAAAACCTCCTCTGACAGGGCTGACTGAGAGGACCTTGGAAAGGACTGACTTGCTGATTAGCTTAGGAGCCCCGGGCTCCTAAGGGGAGAGAAGTAGGGAGTGAAATGGCAAGTGTCATTYCAAGGAAGGACGAGGGAGCAGGTTTTTCCATTCCTTTTTGCACAAGTCCCGTAAATAAGGTACAGAGCAGCCTATGGAAAAGTCCAAAGATACCCTGCTTATTTAGGAGGACAGCAGCACCAGAGGAGCCTTTGGAAAGGTAAGGGAGTCCACCAATTATATGGGAGCGGGGGGAGGTGAGACCAATTTTATGGGGAAATTGGATAGGATTCCCTGGTTTGTGTTAATGAATGTGCTGTATCTTTCTCCCTCAGCCACAATGTGACACAAAAAGAGATGCCCTTCAGGACTGCTGTGGCCTTTTAGGGCTGCCTGAGTGTTGACTACCCCAAGTGAACAGCAGAATTTTTTGATGTAGAGCTGTGCAACATTTCCAGCCTTATTATTTAAAACCTTCCTTTTTCTATTAAGTTTTGTCTTTTTAGTAACAACTTTTCCACTTGTTTCACGAATACCCCACCAGCCTTTAAAGCAAGAAAAAAGTGTGCTAATTTTTGTACTGTAACCTCAGTTGCGTGCATGTCAGCAACTAGGAAGGTAGGTGYGTATTTAGATTACAGGGTAATACCTGATTCAGTTGCACTGTGTYGGGAGAGCAAAAATTAAACGAGAAGTTAGACCTGAATCCAGCTTCACAGGGTTTCCATATGGAAAATGGATTATGGATCCTTTTATGAAGTATTACAAGATTATATGCTTGTGCACCCACATCTGCATGAGTGGAGAAGAAAAGGAAGTTTATTAAAAACAAAAAGAAGCACTGGATCTCTCCTTGCAGATGAAAATTTTGGACTTTAGAATGATCTTTGTTCATTGGGAGTTTTTTAGTTGGGGCAGGGCAGGGAAGTGTTAGAATATCACTACTTGGTGCCATTTCAAATTGGAGGAGGACAGCAAGGTTATGTTCTGTACGTGACCCTTTTTTGGTCTTTGCTAAAATAAGAGATATGCTGCCTTTTATATACTCGTTGTGAACTTTTACTCTGAAATATTTGTGAGGAAACCAATGTGGAGACTGAGTAAGCTAATTCTTGAGTGAAGCCCTGCCTTGTGCGTATCCTCCCACGAGGTTTTGACTGCTGTGCGAGGAATTATCCAACGCACTAAAACCTCGGATTCGTGCATCAAATCCCCTTGAGCACCAGGCCTCCCACTTGCATCAACAGAACCAATAAGCCCCGGAAGCCACGTTGTCTTTCTCCGAAACGTTTTGAGCTGCTGTACAGATTTCTGAGAAGAAGCTGTAAATCAAAGCTGCTTTAATGTGTTATAGTAAATTCAGGCCTTGTGCAAAATACTTGTTTCTTTGTCTAATTATACAGTCTCTGTATTAGTGGTAGCTTTATGTTTAGGTTGTTAAACATTGAAGTTCTCCTGAGATGTATCAAGTGATGTTGCTGTAGATTCATAACCGGGACTGCCCTAGCATGGCATTAGTGTATCTCTGGTTTGTTGGACAGCTCTTCAAAAACAAATTTATTCTTGTATCAACTTTTAGATCAGATACTTTAAAGCTATGTAAAAGCTACAGTGATCATTTCAAGGAATTCATATCACTTTGTACCGTGAATGAGGTTGCCTATGGAAATAAATGAACTTTTAATATTTTCATCTTGGAAGACATATTTATTTTAAGTTTCCATAAAGTTATCTAGTAATAACTTATGTGGAAGACTTATATATGACTTGATATTTTGTTTGAGAGATAGTATAACCTACAGTAAATTTTGAGTTTATTTCTTCCAGTTATTGCTCTCCAAACATCTGTTAAATGAGAGCTGTCGTTAAAAGAGTAGAGGTTCTGAGGAAAATCTGAGTTACTAGATGTCTCTAAAATCAGCATTTATCTTTTCTGGAAGGGTTCTGACCCAAAAAATGCCTGACAAGGGGGATGCCAATTTGTTTATTGCACAAAACCTACTCTCAAACTTATAAACCAGGAATTCAGTTAAACTTCTACCCATGCACAAACATATGATAAGTTCAATTAATCTATTGATGCAGCATCTGTAAAAGAACTTGCTATGTATTTTAGGCATTAATTTTAAAATAGAGCTTTTTTTTTTTTCCTTCTCTCATCCTAGGTAACCTCTCTCTTCTGAACTGTATCACAGTGGCACTAATCCTTTTTTACTGCAAATTATAGCAGTTGTAGATCTGGAGCAAATACTCATGAATCTGGAGCAACAGAGATCAAATTAATGGCCTGCTTGTATTTGCTTACGTATTCTGGTGCTTTTCTTAGGGTTTTCGCTTGTACCTTAATCATCATTCGGTGTTTTTTAATAGTTTGTTAAAATGCAGTAAAGTGTAAAGRTTTGCAAAACATTTTAAAAAATAGTTTTTACACCGTTCTGCAGTAATTAGTCATTAAAAYCAAGGTAGTTAAAGGAGAAGCTTCTTGTGAAAATACATCAATGACAACATTTTTATCATTGACCTAACAACTCCTCTCGCAGCCCTTCCCGCGCGCAGCCTGAGACCCATTAGTGCTGCGGCCRTTAAGTAACCCGGATTACTGCAGCAGCTCCTGGAGTGGAGCAGGGCAAGGTGCAGGAAGCCAGGGAATGGCTGAAACAAATGGGAGAGGAGATTTGGCCCTGCTCTCTGCTGCGTGCCCAAGTACCTGGTGCCAGCCCCATAGGAATAGAGTCGGTTTTCCTTGGAACAGCCAAGCCTGCACGGCTCGGATTGCTGCATTGCTGGGGAATAAAGCGCTGGCTGCTTTTGTCTCATAAAGGAGCTTAATTGGTTCTGACAACTATTGTTAATAAAGAGCAGCTGCCTGAGCTCAGATTTAATTTAAGCGCAACCCTTTTATTGGCATTTTTCATCTCTGCATGTTTTGTTCCGTTACAAACGACTACTTTATTAGATTGAATGACTGTGATTGGGATGGTGGATAAATTGCTCGTTTTCTTTTTTTCCGGATTTGATGCCACGGATGTTTTCTGGTGAATGATGGGTTAGATTAATTCAGTATACAAAACATCATTAATTAGAGATTAGATACATAAGAAAAAAAAAAGTCTTCATCAAATCTTTGCATTTTAAAGCTAATTTATTTGTACAAAAGTAATAGTAGTAGAGGTTATAAGGGCAATTCTGAACTCTGTACCAATAGTCACGATGTCCTTCAAAATTTTGAAGCTGATAAACTGCAATATTCTTGTTTTCCTTTATTCATGCTTCCTAGGGGAAAATAGTGGTTTTGCTTCTTCTGTCTCCCTCAGTTTCTTAACTTCAAATGAACGATTCTTTTAAAATGGAACTAGAACTGGTAGTCTTTAGGCTCTTTTCAAAGAAGTTGCAGATGTGTCCAAGGTGTTTAGTTAAGAATTTCTATGATTTCTGGTGAAAACATGTGCTGTTTGAATTTTTTTTTAATTTAATTGATACACTGTAATAGAGGACAAAATATTTAATCACTGAGATATGTTACCATTGTTTCAAATATTAATTTCAAGCACTTGTTTTGCCCGTTGAAATAAAAAGTTGACTTGCCATTTTAAGATGTGTTTTTCCGTATGCCATAATCAAGCTTGCAATGGGAAGGAGTGACATGAAAGTTGTTCTAGAATGTATTTTATTCTGAGATAAGTAAGCAGCTCTTGGGCTGTAGAGTGTGACAACTCTTATTAGGCACAAGAGAGCTCCAAGAAGGCAGGTTTTATAAATTCTACCATTCACAGATCCACTTAATGAGGAAAAGAGACATGCTGGTATATTTTGTTTGGGTAATGTAAATCACTGAAGTCATTTGGTGAAAATCTCTSTCCTAGATAAGAATATTTTATTATAAATATATTAATTATTATTTGGATATCTTTTTTAACTTTTTGTTTTAACTTAATTCTTCCAATTTAGATAATTGTTTCAGGCTAACATGGCGTTTAAACTTAGATCCTGGATCTTAACTCTCAAAATTATTTGCATTATATAATAAAACTACCATAAGGTGTCAGTATAGTCTAAGCAACGGGGTTACTACTTCAGAATTTAAATGATTTTCAACACTATAGAAATGATTTTACCGAGTTATGAGATCTTCCTTATAATGCTTCATGAAAGTGAAAAAGTCCCTATTTTATCCTACAGTACATGCAAATGTGCAGAAATCATCATAACACATCAGGTTTTTTTTTGCCAAGTGTATAGTCACACTTGCTTGGCTTTTAGATCTATGGATTTTGGGGAAAGCGGTTTCTAAGATGTTAGAAAATCCCATTGCTTTAATAGTTTCCAGTATGGAAAACTATAAATAGGAATTCCTATTTCCAGATTTTTTTTTTCCGTATTATTATTTCAGGATTCTCTATTTTTATTTTTTGGCCATATCAAATTTCTTTGATACCAGCTACCTGACAGGAAGGCATGGGCAGAAACTGTCGTATCCCAAAGAATTTCAAGTTTAATGGAAAAATATACTTGTCATTTAAGTGGACCTTTGCCCCTGTAAAGTGAAAAAGAAAATTATCTGAGTAGGTAATGCTGGAACCTCGCCTCGGAGCCCCGATCTTGACCTCTGAATCCTGAGCTCATGCCCCGACCCATGGAGACCCTGCTGTGTTCCTAGGGACTTTGGAGGTGACCTAGGTGCCAGCAAGCTGATAATGTGGTAAAGTTAGTGATCTGAAAAGCATTATTGCTTAGGTTAGTCTTTAAACTCCGAATAGCTGGTGTTTGGCTACATGGTGAATTTCCAATCACACTTACCTTTCTCATAGCCATTTTTGCCAAGGCCTAAATCCGTGCTCATTCTGTGTGCATGAACATTTTTCCTTGCCTATTTACCCTACCTGTGCTTATTTTTTCTTGGAACCACAATGGATGCAAGTGAGTGTCTCATGAGAATTCACAGCTGACCGTTTCTGTCCTGAAATAGCTGTTTTCTCCTGAAAACAACCGGTGGCTTAGTTCTGCTTTAGGTGTCCTGCCCCTGAAGCAGTAAGACGATTAGTAGTTATCACATTGCCTACAGCTGAAATGAAGCTGGTTAAAAAGCAGCCAAGTTATTTGACTCTGAAAGTGGCTTCTCTGAGCATACTAATATTTGCACTTACCTGGGCTTCCACTGGAGGACCCTCACAGTCTCTGTTCAGTGTTGAAGTTGACCACACCATATAAGAAAAAGCAGTTTTATTTCATTCAACGAAGACCTCAGAAGGTTAAATTGACTTTCCTAGGTTCTTAGTGCCGGAACACAAATGGCTGGGAGGATTAAATATTTATAAAGAGGTCATATTTGACAAACATTATTAGAAGGGGCTGCGTGCCGTGTTGTCTGAGGAAGCGTAGCTAACAGCAATGTGCTGTTTACATGACACCTGCGTGTGAATTGTGAATGAAATCCAGCCGGCACAGAAATAGCCAATAAAATTTCCTTTTTAATGTGGCAAAGATTTCACCCTAGCCATTATTTTGAGGAATCAGTGGCAGGAGCAGTATGAAAGCATTTTTTTAAGCATTTCAATAAAAAAGACCATAGCAAGGTAGAAAGGCTCAAAGTGTAGATTTACAGAGGTGTAAACCTCTGCAAGTTATTTTTTATAGCTGAGAGTTATGTTTATTCCTATATCTGATATTCTTATTCCTAGGATTCATAAGGGCTTGCTGCAATCCTGAAACTAACAAAGTGTGCAAAAGTAGTTATCAAAATATTTTGGGGCATTAAAATTGTTTTTAAGGCCAGGTAAGAAACTGCATTTATAGTATCTTTTTTTTATATAAATAAATTCTTTTTCTTGACTCAAATGCAGAAGAGGTTTGCAAAGGAAAAAGAAAAGTTACTCTATAGTCTGAAGAAGTCCTCAGGTTTACTTTAGGATTTACTCAGGTTTTACTGGGTGAAAAATGCATGCACGCAAAACTATACTTCTACTGCATTCTGCATTCTTTATTTCTACCTACATTTTACTGTATTCTAAATTTCTATGTAGAAGTTGGAGCATGTTGTAGTAAATTCAGATGCACAGCCACTCTCACGTTTTGTTAAATGTCCTCAGTGTGCAGTTATCCTCAAAATGGCACGTCTTCTGTACATACACTTGATGAACTTCCAAGTTTTCTTGTGACTAAATTTGTTCTTGAGCACCCAAAGTAATGACAGTATGTGAGAGCAGAGCACTGTCCATGTGGATACTGGTTTTGTCTGTACTGGGTCAAAAATACAGCTTTAATGCAGTTTAAGTAACAATATTTGATTATATGCATATGTAATTTTGGCTATAGCTACAGGCTGCCTGAACCAGGACTAGATTTAATTTTGCAAAATACTTTTTGGAAGTGCTGGCCTATCTCATGTTGTGTCCTGGACTTAAGAGTCCAGCTTGCAGTGAGCACAAAGTTCACACTTCACAATGTGTTTAAGAAGGGAGGAGATGTAGGAAGGAGAATTACAGTTGAAAAAATAATTTCCTCCGAAGAAAATTAAAACATAGAGCCTAAGCAGGGAAAAAAAGAAGGTAGGAATGATGACAACCTGGGCTGGTAGGGCTGTCCTATTAGATCTTGCTAAAGTAGATGAGAGCTTTCCCTATCTGATGATCTAAAATAGATACTGTGATTAGTCACACAGTGGTTACCATCATCTCACCCAGCAAATCTGTTTTGGGAATCCTGCAGAATCCCTGTTGCCTCTGGCCCAGCAGAGGAGTAACCAGACTCTGCTCCAGCTTCTTGGGGCCAGGGCATCTGCCTCCTGGAAAACCTGAGGGAGAAGGAGGAGCAGAAGCAGCGCTGCCCTCGTCTAGCAGCCTCCCCGCTGAGGAGTCACTAATGTTATTTCTGTGAGCCCTTGGGACAGGGCAGTGAACTTGAAGCGAGGCCTCCCCTCAGCACCCCAGGTGTGCAGGCAAGAGGAGGTTGGCACAGGGTGAAGAGAAAGGGAGAGCTGAAACCTGCTGTGAGAACTGGGCAATTCTGCTGTTGAGGTGGTGGGAAGCAATCACCGATGGGAGCACAGCTGGCTGTGAGGGCAACATCCCCCTGCCAGCTGCCATTTAAGATAGATGGGAGAGCTACTTAAATGGTGCCCAACTGCAGGAAGGAGGGACATAGACTTTTATGTCAAATACAATATRAAGAATGTACAAACAAGTGAAAAAGCACTATGTTTTGTGCATAGATCCTTTTCCGTGTCTTCTCCACACCATAATCTCTTTAACTAAAGCAGGACCCTGAAATCCTGATAGAAAGGCAAATTAAAAGCTTATGTTCAGCCAGCTGCTGGGAAGGAGGCATTCCGAGCACCACTTTTCCTTGGGAGCCCCCTGGCTTTGCAGGCGAGCTCCCTGAGGGGGAATATGCACCATTTCACACTTGGAGCTGGTTTTCTCTGTCTGCTTTCCGTGGTGGTGACCTTGCTGCTCTGTCAGGTCATGTGTCCTGGTAGGCCAAGGTCAAGGGCCAGGAGTGGGAAATCAGGAGGAATTTCCTCCTTTTGCCCAGCTGTGGACGCAGGTGCATTCAGGACGAACTGCCCTTTCTCTGCTGGTGCAAACAGCCTGGGGAGACCAAGCTCCTGCCATGAGTTGTGGGAGTTGGATGCCAGATGCCAGCCTGAAACGGGGAGGTGCCACCCTCCCAACCCCTTAGCCAAGGCCCGGCCAAAAGCAGCCGTGCTTGGTGCGAGCCTGGGTGCGTGCGGGGAGGCTGCACCTGCAGCGGGGGATTGCTCAGCGCGTCCCCGGCAGCAGCTCCCCTTGCACTAGCCCCTCAGCCGGCCTTTCCTCGCGTCTCCCGCTCCGAGGTGTCCGTGCGCCAGCCCGCCCCGGGCCCCACGTCGTTAATAATAAATGCCCCCGTGGCGCTGCTSCTCCTGCACCGGGCTCAGGGGGTGCCTTGGGTGTGGGGGCTCCCCGGGGTGCGAAGCCGCGGCTGTCGCTGCCCTTCCTGCGGGACAGCACCCGAACCCACTTCCTAAACTTCTCCCTTCTCCCGGCGTGCCATTGGGGTGCCGGCGCGCCCATCCGTGGGTGCAGGTAGGGCGCCCGTGACCCGGGTCTCTCTCAGCGGGATGGATGCCGGCGGGCGGGAGGCGGAGGRAGGCGGGCGGGCGCGGGAGGATGAGAGGCAGTGCCAGGCTGGCCCCGGCTGCCACAGAGCCCGCACACGTCCCCGCGCCRCTGGGCCCGCCGGGCCAGAGCTGCTCTGATTCCTGTTGTTTTTCCTTTTTTTTTTTTTCTTTCTTTTTTTTTTTCTTTTTTTTTAATTCCTCTTTCTCCAGCAACTGGTTGCCGGCGCGGAGGTCAGCGAGGCGCCCCGGCTCTCCGGCGTCGGGCAGGATGCCAGCAGCGGCGAAGTCCCACTAACGCCAAGGCATCTCTCGCCGCGAGGGACAAGATGCCTCTCGAGGGGTTCGCCTCGCTGCGGGAGAGGTTCCTGCCGCCGGGGAGGGAAGGGGTGAAGGACGTCGTCAGCCACTCGCTGGGGCAGCTGCGGAGGTAAAAGCCGAGGGATAATCCGTGGGCGGGCGCCTAGGTTAAGTTAAATTAATTTCTTTAATTCATTTGAAATTAAAAATAAAAGGGGCAGGGGAAAGCGCRAAGGTAAAAGCAAATTGAGAGTTGCAAAGATCAATATGTGAGTGCAGGCAGTGGGAGACACCTTACTGGGAAGCAAAGAGGTAGAAGAAGCAGGAGATAGCTGTACACAGTGGGATTTTTATTTTAAACAAAAAGAGGTAAGAATAAGTTATGAGCTGGCATTCTAACACTACAAACAGCAAGAAAAAAATGTCTTGCTTAAAAATGTTTTAAATAGATAACTAAATCTAGACAAATTCTAGATTTTATCTCACAAGACGAAAACTGATGATTTAATAGGAATTAATATTCCCAAATTAATCCAGGGCTCTTGAAA
Source organism: Nothoprocta perdicaria (assembly GCF_003342845.1). Lineage (NCBI taxonomy): Eukaryota > Metazoa > Chordata > Aves > Tinamiformes > Tinamidae > Nothoprocta > Nothoprocta perdicaria. The sequence goes on from NW_020454272.1 coordinate 1,611,240, forward strand.
TTAGATTTAATGTTCCTAAATCACTCTGGCATTTTGGAAAATCTTGTTTTGAAACACTAAGAGAAAATTTATTCAGTAGAGACGTGCGTGTGTGCCTGCATGCTTACTGAGGCCAGGGGAAATTGGAAGAGAAGCAGGCGAAGCAGCTGTTTGTTAGCATCCAAGCAAGGGAAAAGATTAAAGATTTTATCTTAATCTGCAAGTTTACAATACAACAAACAGCAAGACTTCTTTTATGGTAAATAAAAAATACTCTATGGCTTCTTTCATAAAGGAAAAAGAGATTGCTCATCTAATTGGAAGATGTTTTTCTGTTAGTAGTGGCCACTGGCTATGTCTACTTCTGTAATCAATAGGTCACAGCCAAAGGGTCCAGGGGCATTTTTTGCATGTTTGATATCAGCTGTTGTAGATGTTTGCAGTGATCAGGCCAACTTTTCAACTGAATTTATTTTTAACATGAATTATATTTGCTTTCCTATCTGTCCTGTGGGTTGGTTTGGGGAGTGTTCTTCTCAATTAAGACTCAATCCTTAACCTGTTTGACCATATCTTGTTTACAAGAAAATATACAGGAGTTTACCTGTATTACACAGTTTACAGCACGCATATGGAAGCAAATAAGAGTGTATGCTTTTAAAGAAGTTACTAATATGCACTTTTACATTACTAGTTACACTGAAAAATTCTATATCAAGTGAGTAGAGTCCTTGTGGCCTGCATAACTTTATAGTCTTATAGACAAAACCTGGAGTTTTGCTTTTTTGACTTTTAAGAAACTCCATAGAAATCAAAGGGAGCATTTTTCTATCTCAATGTCAAATTAAGTTATTTATTTATATTATTCATTAAGTTATTTATTTATGTTTATTGTATACACTCCATTCTGTGTTTTTGCTAGCATTTCTGACCAACTAAATGCAGGGTTTATATTTAATGAGTATGTAATGTAGCAGCACACTGGGTTGTTATGTGGAAATGCCGTGCAAGCTTTGGATTATCGGGATTATTCTCCTCTTGAAGCTGTGCATCAAGGATATCGTACTGGTTCCGGTGTAGCTGATAATACTGATCTCCAACTCGAGCAACATCGCTACTGAGTCAAACAAAAGCAAATTTGAATTGAGATGCAAGAAAGTCTGCTGAACTTGATTATTTTCTATTTTTAAGCGTAAGCGTACCAATGCCTTTCACAGATGTACTAGCCAGCAGAGAGAGTAATGCGAAGCAACAAAGTGATTTTTACTATGTCTATAATCAAATCTAAGTAAGACATGTAAGTTTACCAGTCTTTTAGGAAATTTTCAGCTGTATTTCAAGATTTCCGTAGGGAATGAAACGTGTGTGTGTTTAACYTGATGTTCTTTTTCTATAGGTTAGCCTAAAAATAAGTGTAACATAATTTCTGTGTTGATATATACGTGTAGAGAACTGCATATATTGCACAGCCAATTTCAACCTTGACTTTGCTCTTGATCCAATCCTATTTGCTTCAGCATRTTGTAAATCATCAAGGATTTTGGCTTCTCTCCTAGAATTTGACGAATGATAGATTATATTAATGCACATTCTTGATTAGGTCTTTCAGTGTGATGTTATGGACTGGCATGTGTGGAGATGTGATCAAAATCAGCAAACAAAAAGAAAAATGCTTTTTAGCCTTCCAAAAAATGATGAGTTTTGGTCTTCCTATCACATTTCCCCTGTCTTGCAAATATGAAGGTAGACCCCAGAAACCAGCACTTGACAAGATCAGTTGGCATTTATCAGCTTTCTGTAGCAATTGCCCACAGACATGTTCTAATCCTCAATACTAGGATCCTTGTGCATGCCACAAACCCAGTTTTTCCACAAGATGTTTCTAGAGGAATGGTGGCCCCTGAAGGGGAGGCAACAGAGACTGAACAGAAAAGGCCTGAGATGCCTCCTTCATCTACACTCCTGTAGGTCTTCTGAATTCAGCAAGTACAAGCACGTGGAGACTTCAGTGTACTTGGTCTCACACACACATACACACAAAAAGAAGAAACTAAAATTAAATCCCAGGCCCCATTTACCCCGAGGATTTCAGCAGTCTTTGGCTAACCAATGAAAACTGCAAGCTTATCGATGAAGAAGGAAATGRCTAAATGGATTTACAACTCTTTAATATCATCACAAAGGTCGTATGGGTCACATCACACAGCTGCTGTATTTAGCYTGATCCTGAAAAAGAGAGCCAGCCGTGGTAAAACTGCAACATGCAGCTGGGTCATTTACCCTTTCATAGGACCAGGCTGCTCCCGCTGCTTTGGATCACAGTTTGTGACCTCTCAAACTTTCCTTTGCCAAAGAGCACAGCAAGCTTCATGCATCCCAGTCCCCATGGCACTGTGAACACAACATGGGGTGCCCAGACCCGGCTGGTTTGTGGGTCAGGCAARGCCCCTTGCACGGAGGTGCTAGTGAAGTGGCCTGGTCTGCATATGCAGCGTGTCCAGCCTGTGCTGGGGACAGACACACCGGGGTGCTGCCCGTCCACCTGGCAGTGCAGCTCCTCTGAGATGTGGCCTCCTGGTGCAGATGTGTGCCCTGGTGCATGTGCTCCTCAYGAACACAATGCAGAAACGAGCGGCAGAGCTGCCACACTTGGTCACTGAGAGACTTAGAGAAGATTTGCCAGTCTGCCCTGGGATTTAGTGCTGATGCGTCAACTGGAGGATTTGGCAGAGACTGTTTTCACCTGGACAAATCCTCAGAGAATAAACAAGATCTCCGAAGACTGTATCTGCTTTTGGATGAATGATAATTTTAGATAGCCTTTGTAGAGGGTTCTGCAATGGTGCCAGGCAGTGTTGTATGTGGTGACCCATGCTAGAAGTTTAGGTGTGTGACTGGAACACGGTATATGTTTACGAGCAAGTTGCTCTAGCCTGGAAAATACCCCGAAAAGAATACTCTAGTATATATTGTAATGCATGGTAGGTGCTAACATGTGTGCTGCTGTAGAACTGTTGTGATTTTAATCAAACAAAATGAAGTGGCTTAATGCTGCTCCACCCACTTACATAACTTGACGACATAGATAAACCTTATTTTAAAGCACATAAATACAGTTTGTGGAATGCATATATGTTCCAAGGATTTCAATTAGTACTGATTTGAATTAAAAAAAGATCAAAAATTTTATTCTTCCAAAATTCTACATTAGACCTACTCAATGAGGAATAGAAACAAGGGCAGGTGGAGAAATTTGTTCATATTCTTCATGTCCAGTTACATAGTATAATAAGTAAAACACAAAATCATTATAGAATAATTGCATATTTATATACACACAATATTTATCGCTTTTGACCCAGAAGATGGATGCAGATCTCTTCAAATAACCCAGCTTTTCTGAGTTGTAAGTTATTGTACATTGGATGAAAAGAGCAAATTAGATGATGTAAAGGCCTGGACACACTCAGGTGCAGCAAAATTCTYTCCAGCTTTAGTCAGATAAATTAGAAAAAAATTACAGACTCTGAAGACTCTGAATCAGATTTCCCTTCATCTTTGGGCTACAAATGAAAGTTTTCTGTAGTACTATCAGAACGTACGGACCACCTGCGATATATATTTCTCATATCTTTAGGATGCTATCATACTCTCATTGTATGTCTRCACTTTTCAGTAAAATAAGGTCAAAAGCAAGATCACACTCTGGCTCCCTWCAAGTCTGTTCTGCTGAATTGTTAATTTTACTCTGCCTTCATTTTTGGATTGCTATGRCAAAATAATTTTCTCCAAGACCAATCTGCTAGAGGAAGGTTAACTTTAGGATTTGGGGGTATGAAATATGCTTCTGGGATTTAGGATTATGGATCAGTTCTCAACTTGTTTTTCTTGGTAAATATTGGAATCCARTAGCAAAACCCATTGCATGCAGAAGCAATGCTGGACTCGCACGGTGCTACTCCTGGCTCGCTGGCTGTCGCTTTAAGCAGTGATTTTGGAGTAGAAGTATTTTTCATGCCTATGTGAATTGACAATCAGCTGAAAATGGCCAGGTTAGAACAGATGTTTTGGCTTTGCGTGATGTGTCTGATCTTTGCCAGCTGTCCKAAACAATGGACAAATTAAAATGTAATCACTCTCAGGTAGAAAGAGGGATCTGTTAAAGTATAATAAGTTTTACATTGTGTTTTTATTTCAGTCAATTCTTCAGGTGTTCAATTCCTGAATTTTATTTCAGGAATTGTGTTTTTATTTCAGTCAATTCTTCAGGTTATGTTAGAGGCAGACAATAGATTTACCACTTTTGCCTTTTAATTACTTTCTTTAAAACTGTAGCAAGTCTAATAAATAACAATTTAATTCCCTTTTCACTCCCTGTGCTCTTCAGTTTTCATATTTTCACATTAGGTTCTGTTTAAACCTGGCTATACAATTTATCAGAGCATGGAATGTGTGGCATCTTCTTTTTAAAGCACCTTACTCAAAATTGTTACTCTCTGTACTCTCATTTCACTAGCAGTTCTGTGCCAGGGAATCATAAGATCTCAATCACTTTCCATAATACCATAGACATAGCACATTTCCTGTGTTATTTTAATATAACGTGAAGCCTTCACTCCAAGCTGACAATGAACTAATGATCTGACTTTGAAGTTAGCACTTATTTGCGGGAAGGGTTAAATTGGATACCTCTGGAGTTTTCTTTGGACCTAAAATGTTCTGATTCTACTGTTTCTACTGTTGGAAATGCAAGCTGATGGTCTGTAACATGCATTTTTCTCAWTGCTGAGAATAGGTCTGAAGCAATGGTTTTAGGATACCATGTRAAAAAGGGAGTAAGATAGTGGGTAACGCACTGGTTGGCTCATAGCTCTAAAGATTAGGCTGAGATTTTGAAGTGAAATTTCATATTGGATAGATGTGGTTAGAAAGCTGTGTATAGGTCAGGGAGCTGTAGGCCATCTGTATATGGAATGAATATGAATATATGAATAGAGGGTATTATTTCTATTATAACATCTATAAGAATAGCTAGGCTGAAAACTCAAGACATGTTTAATGATTAAATGCAAAGTCTTCAAATCCTGTCTCCTCTAATAATTCTGTGAGAGATGGTATGAACACTGCAGGCAGGCAGGTGTTTGTTGACGCTGAGTCAACATCTTAATATTTTAGTATTGTCTGTATAAGTGAAAAAACCTTTTTCTTGTGTGAATCTAAAACCAACAAGTGGAAAAAGTTGTAATTTAAAAGCAATCTATAAAAGGTGTGTTTTAGTCTGCTGTAGTTTTCTAGCTTCAAAAGATTTCTTTGAACATTTTATTGTGATAAAGATATATCGACATTTCACTTTTGCCTCTCTGAACAGAACTTGTGCCTTTGATGCGCACATTTAATTACCTGTGAGGAGATGCTACCCTCTTTAAAGAAATGCAGCATGTTCTGTAATGCCCATTTAGTGTCTCTGAAGTTTGCCTTCTGCCTGCTTCGTGATATAGATTAGTCCTTTCTTAAATACCTAGGCTGATATCATTTTGAGATATCTTTGTAATAAATATGAAAACATTAATGCTGTTCAAATGTAAGGGCATAAGCAAAAGGTAAGCATGGCAGCAGAAGTGTGGCAGATTAAAATACACTTCAGGCCACATGTGTGAAAGAAGGAGATAAGTTATGCCTTATCAGAAAAGARATAATTAAACCATTTCATCACCTTATACAGCAAGCTGGGTTTCACTTAGACAAATTTCCATTACAGTTTTCATCACTATTTTCATAGTACTGAAAGTATTTCCACAGAGGAYGTGAGAGAGAGGAATCCTGGGCTCGGTGCTTCGGAGCGTGGGCAAAACAGAAAGACTTTGTAATGTTACTGCTGATCAGTGACTTCCCTTAATAAACACCTAACTTGAAGCCTGCAAGTAGTGTTTAGTGGATGCTTCATGTATTCAGAGCCAATAAGTGTTTCATTGCGTCAGAAAGCCCATATTCTGCATTTAAATAGATGCATAAAATGTTAATGTTGGGAAAGGAAGAATTGAGCTTCAGTCTAATGGTGTGCATTCAATTCGCAATGATCTGATATTTCCTATCAGAGACATTCCCTGTTCCTATAGCACAGGATGTTAATACCTCCAATCAGATCRGGAGTCCAGATTAATTTTTAATTGCACTAACACAGGGGAAACTTCTGTAAGTGCAGGAAATAGTGTTGGGCATTGTTTCTACCGATGAGATCATTCGCATCGTAAAACACTGGTCCAGAGTGCTCCTTGCCTTGGCAGCAGCAGCTATTTGCCCTCTGTAGGAGTCTCCRTGCCAGCACAGGTGATACAGGGCTCCCAGAGCAGCACCTTATACTTAACTTGGACATCTGCTCAGGATTTACAACCCTGCCCTTCTCTTGAAGGGCATCTTATCTTGATGATATTTCAGAAATGGTCTATGACAAAAAATATTGGCCTGAGCTGGTGCCTAGCGGGCAGCCTCTTGCGGAGTCAGTGAGCTGGGACCATTTCCTCCTTTTCCTGAGGGAACAGGAAAGCCCTTGTCCGTGCCAGGGCATGCCGGGGTTGCATTCCCCCCAGCATGCAGGGGAATACAGCACTGCCGCTACTACAACAGATGGGTTCCCAGTGAAGCCCTTTCAGTCTCTCATGCTGAGGAAAGGTGAATTGAAGGCCCTGAAAGTTTCTTTCTTTCTTTAGACCTCATCAAATATTAAGCATTTTAAACAAAAGTGCAACACAGTGAACAGCAGTTGAGAAAGTTAATTTTACCCCCTTGGCCTTGGGGTGAGAGGTTTCGGAGAAGAGGGGATGTGGATTCAAATCCCTACATGCAGAAAAGAACCGGACCTTGCTCTTCTAGGTCTTAAAAGAGTGCTCTGATATCCAGGCCTCTCTTCCCCTTCAATTTAGGCTGATTTTTATCAGATGAACGCAATGAACAAAAAATGTAAAAGCAGTTCTTCCCTGAGCGTGTTTTGGGCTTTGGACTCCTACTGTCCAATCTGGTTGACAGTTGTAATTAGAAATTGTGATGCATATGTTCATATGTCTGCAGACAGGCCAGCCAGTAGAATTTATCACACTTTCTGCTGGCCTCAGTAGAGCTTTCACACTTAYGCTCACAACTAGCCTGCAAACAGCCCTCCAGCAAGCTGTCCAGCTMAGTGGCTTGGGTTTGCAAACTTGAGATGTTCCTCAAGAAATAATGTAGCCCCTACTAACCTTCAAAAGCTTGCCTGCTGCTGACTCATCACTACATCATGAGACAAATGCCAGGCAAGAAGATGATTTTGTGTCTGTCTGGGGCATGTAACTGTCTATCTATAGGTCAGCAAGTCTTGCTGGCAGAGCAAGGCATTTCCGTTTTATCTGTCTTAATCCTTTTAGGAAACTCGATGGCACCAATGTGGAGGAAGATCACATTGAGCTGACGGAAGAGGGGAGGCCTGTGCAGGCGAGCACCCCAAAGCCGCCGCTGTTCGACTGCTACTGCTGCGGGCTGCCCAAGCGCTACATCATCGCCATCATGAGCGGTCTTGGCTTTTGCATTTCTTTTGGGATTAGGTGCAACCTGGGAGTTGCCATCGTGCAAATGGTGAACAATAGCACGGTTTACGTTAACGGAAAACCAGAGCTTAAGGTGAGGAGCTGTCTGTCTTTATTCTTATCTGAACCCTACTGCAACATTGTCAAAGTAGCCCTATCTAAGGACTGTATATTTTAGTCAAAAAATGACTCCCAATATCTCTCATATTMCCCCAATAATGTAGGAAAATGCTATTTTCCTGTGCAGAAACCAAGGCAGAGACACACTTATTTCTGAGTTCCCATAGATGTGTGGGTATTTAATTCCTTTTTTAGGTCCATAAGTCCYATTAAAAATCTATGGGACCTGAGGATTTACTGAAGATCTTAATGTCATAGCAGATGTAAGTGGCAGAAATGAGAACTAAATTTGACTTCTATGACCATCAGGTYTCTGATGGTTAAGTCACAGATATTTTGCTGCAGTGGTAGAAACTTTTACTACTTCTTCCTGTCTGTCCTCTTTGTCAGGGAAAAAACCCATCACCTCAAAAGCAAGGATGATTGAGTGAGACTTGTGTCTTCTTGTCTCTAGCTGCCATAGTGTATAGAAACAATGGTTCCCACTAGGCATTTTAAAATATAGATTTTTTTTCCATTTTTTGATATCTTGGGGTAATGGCCAGAGAAGTTCCACCAATGCTAACTGTAGCTGAAGAAAAATCACTTTTACAAACGTTTTTTTTTGCCATGAACTGCCACATGACCAGTGTTGCTGATCTTGCAAGGAGAATGGGAGAAGGGAGAACTGAGAGACTATTTTGTAGTAGGAAAAGTAGTCTCAGAAAATGTGCCCCGATGCTGCTGCTACAGAAGGAATGATTCATTGCTCTACATATGGCTGAGTCCACTCATTTCAAATCAGTAGATGTTTTTTGAGAACCTTAAGTGTTTTGAGATACCAGTGATGGATGGGAAAGGTTAATAGCAATGCARATCGATGTATAGAGATTTTTTGGAGTAAAATGCTGGTGTGTTTTTAAATTGGGGTAGAGGGCTTATTGTTCACAATAGAAGATTACAAATCTTTAAATATGTACCTGAGAAACTGCAAGTTCAGTGCATATCTTAGTTTCCCTAGGCAACTTGCCGCTTCTGCTTTGGTAGAAAGATGAAATTTCTTGAATTCCTTTCTGGAACTTTATGAACTTGAGTTTCATTTACACTCATTCTAATTATAGATTAATGATTGATTGATTTTGGATACTTGTATAACAGCAGACATCTTTCCATGCTATTAATATAAAAGACCCTTAACACAGAGGGTAGCCAGTCCGAACTTGATCCTTATGAGAAGAACTCTGGATATTACAGGGCCCACCCAACTAAGCAGCTGGTCAACCCAAGCATGTGGGCAACCTTGATAATCGTGAGGAAACTGATGTGCCCACTGAAAGACATCAACTCCTCCTTATAGCACGGAATAATCTTGAAAGCAAAGGATTATTTTCTTTTTGAATCATCCTTCTCAAAACTAATCAACTCATAAAGCAGCAGTGACAAGAGGCAAAGATGACGGCTTGTAAAGGGCTTCTAGTGAAAGCTCTCTCTCTCTCTCTCTCTCTCCTATCATCCCTAATTAAGACACAAGTTAAGTTTAGCTACCTGTTACAGGGAAAATTACTTGGGAATTCATCAATCTTCTGCCCTAACTGGGGGAATCTAAGCTCAGCAGCACCATTACAAACAGAGCTATCTTAATGTGGAAGACGGGGTGACTTCTTGAGTGACTTCCATGGAGTCATTTTCTTATAATTAACTTCCTTCATCCTACCTCATTTTTACTCTTTCCTTTACAGAAAGCCCAATTCAACTGGGATCCAGAGACAGTGGGACTAATACATGGCTCTTTTTTCTGGGGTTACATTGTGACACAAATTCCAGGAGGATTCATTGCAAACAAACTAGCTGCCAGCAGGTAAGAGCACAGGTATCAAAAGAACTAAGCTTCACAGCCTGATCACTGTTTTACACTGTTTGAATAATGATAACCAACATAGTGAATAAATGTGTCTCAGGGATACACACGTGAAATTCAACAAGCAATATTTATGCCTATAAACATAGGCCTATGACTGCAAACAGATTCCCAATGCGGATCTGATGCTCCCAGTTTAGCTTATTCATCTGAAATATTTGTGTATTTCTTGACTTCGAAACACTTAGGTCTTATGGTGAGTTCTTGGAAAATATGCCTGGGGTTTTAGTCAGCTATTTGGTATTTGTCATTCAGAAGTCACCATAATGTTTTTTAGGTTAACTTATCACCAAAGGAAAAGTTTCTAACTAAGTTATGAAGTATTTTTTTTTTCTAAATCATTGAGCTTTAGGAATTACAGAACTATTTATATTCTGAAAACATAACTCCACACTCATACACACATACATCCTGACTGTGGCTGGATATAGTACTGGCATCTATCTAGGTTTGTCTAGAACATTTCTAGTAGTGCCTCATGCTATCTGCATGGCAAACTGAGCATCTGTGTAGTTTTCTTCCATGCTTACTGTGTCTTTGGGCTGTTTTTGTTTTTGTTATTTTTTTAAATCAACAATTAAAAATGTGAGTACTTGAATGTGAGTATTCACTTCAGTGAATACTCACTGAAAATGTGAGTAAAAATGTCTAATTTTACCAGCATTAGCTTTTGCTTAGAGCTTTACTTTAAAGTCTTCAGAACTTGGAATACAGTCACAGATACAGAGAGGGAGCTTCTCTGAATGCAGCTGGTTATGAATAAGTTGTGCTTGAGAAGGAGGTTTGGGAAGTACAAATGGAAAAGAAGGTTGGTACTCGTGCCATCCTCTGTGAGCATAAAGTAACTTATCTAAAAACACTTTCATATTTGGAAAAAAAAATCCTTAAGTCCAGCTTCATTTTTTTTTTTGCCTAGAATCAAACTACTTTGTGCTCTGCATTTTGCAAATAACCATAGGGTTCTGCCTAGTGGTTCTTCCTCCCCATGTGTTCTTATGGTAACACCCTTATGGTAACAGCTCCAGGACAGAGTTGTTCCACAGAATTGTCCAAAAGCTCCATCCTGACTCTCCTCCACCAAATCCAAAAGCTTCACTGAGTTCAGTTTGCATTCCTCCTTTAACATCACTAGCATATAATTTTCTTCATTTCCCTGCCAGAMAAAAGTGCCTGAACAGTTTCTTTCTACCCAGCCAATCAAACAGATTGGCTATGTTTGATTGTTTCCCTAACCATTCTAATCTCTCCATAGAATTTTGCAGCAGGAGGGACCAAAAGATCATCCCACAGATGTACAGACACTGTTGGCTAAATAATTCATCRTGTTGTTRGTTTGGTTTTTGCTTCTTTTSTTTTACAAACRATGAAATCTATCATGTTTTCATTYCAGCTCAGATTTATTCTATCAGATGACTATTTGGTAGAAATTGTATTTGCATATCCATTGTGCATATGCACAAGTTATATTTCTGTGTCCATGTGACTTTCATAATATAATAGCACAGTACAACAGAGCAATACAGATTTGACTATCATAACTGAGTTTAGTTGGAGCTGTGACTATCTTAACTGGCAGTTTGCTAAGGCACGAGAGTATTCAGCTGACTGAACTTAAAGAGAATTAGGAATCAGATTCATKCCTACAGATTTGGCTAAGTCCATGTTTCCCATTTATTCCTGGTTTACYCAAACAATTTCAGCTTGGGTGGATTCACCACTGATCCTGAATTTCTGCCTCAGAGGAGAAATATGGCCTTGCTAGGGTATAAGGCAGGGAGCAAGGAGCTTGGGGGCCAGTCAACAAACCCAAATGCCAAGAAAGACARCTGCTTTCTTTTGTCCTAACTGAACATTGGCAATGAGAGGTGCTTTTTTATTCTCTTATTTACTTTATAGGTTTAGATATAAGCTTTTTTGCCATCCATTTTAAGTCATGTTTACTGCTTTGAAACCTTGAATAGATATTGATCCCATTGGCATTTCTCTAATACAAATAGTTATGTACAATAACATGGGGTTCAAACGAATCTCAGAACAGCTGAAAATATCAAGTGCCTTGTAATTCTGCACACAAGGATCTGACACCACGTAAGCCCCTTTCTGCATTTGCCCAAACTTGTGTAGACCTTCCCCCACCAAAAAATTCATGAACCACTTAGCAATGCTGCTGCTTTACCTTGATGCTTTTCCTCAAAAAAATGATCCAAAAGCACCTTTGTCATTAGCTGGTGAGAACAAAAAGATGGGAAACATGAGGCACCTCCTGGTATCAGTTGTCGGTAACAGTACCCAGCCGAGCAGAGGCACCCGCCGCTGAGGAGCTCTGCTTTGATTCCAGGGTGGCAGCTGGCTGGGATCAGAGCTGTGAGGAGAAAAGAATACATGAATGAATGGATGAAAAGACCTGAGGACCTGGACTATTTTTCTTGCCAAGGTGGAGGCCAATGTTTTTGAGCTAAAAGGCAATGAATTGCTGGGAGGATGCTGGAAATAGTCTTAAATAGTAGCCATCTTAAACAGTAGCAAAAGAATGACTGATTCTAGCTTAGTACAAATGATGCATTTACATGGTAGGCATACAAAGAGCTGGCATTAAATGGAGTAGCAAAGATTGGAGACTCAGTTTGCGGAGCTATCTGTCAGGATAATAAACCATCTTCTTTTTCTTATGGCATGTTCTTTCACTTGCTTTTTAACTTGTATATTTACACAATTTTCTGTAATTCCCTGAGAGTGTCGATAGCACTATCATAGTAGATCTGATATTTTTGTTAGTAGCAAAGAAGATGCAAGGTGCAAAACTCTTTCCTTCACTGTGCATAATAGGCAGCTAAGTAATTCTTATTTCTCAGCTGAATGTTTACCTGGCTTTGAAAGCAGTCTCCTAAATGTCAAGATATGATCATAGGCTTTGTATTCCATTTCAGATTATTAGATTGCTTTCTGTATAGCTCCATCCCATTGTCATTTCCCTCTCCTCGCCTACCCAGCCTCTTTTGCTTTTGTGTTCGTCTGTCAAGGCTTTTCTTGTTATTCAGATTATGAGCTGTCCAGGCAAGGACTATTGTTTTTGTCAATAGCTGCACAGAATTTAGATAAGTCGTGTTGATCTCTGGCTGTAGGTTCTCAGGACTATAATGCTGATATTGATACTACTAATAATAATTCCAGAATCAGAAAAAAAAAATAATATATTTCCTATCAATATGTTTTCTGAAAGAGACTGAAATGTAAATTACCAAAATTCTTACTTAAAACATAAAAGAAAAAAAGATGACAATAAAAGGTTTGTTAATGTTTAAATATTTGGTAACATGATAAACAAGTATACATAATAAAATTTGTGTGTGTCCTTGGGAGAAAAATCAAAAAGAAGAAGAAAGCCACTAATGTTCATATTATTATTCATAAATCAGAAACAAGTTCAGCATGTCTTTTCCAAATGACATATGCATAACAAGTGGATATAGCACTTATTAAACAAGATGTTGCTGAATAATTAAAAAAGGGGCTGTGAGTTACGACCCACGTGCAGTAGCATGCTGCTAAATAATGTCAATGTAGCCAGGAATCAAGGGCCATTACTAAAGGGAATGATTTACTCTCAAAGTGCTACCCAGGCCTTGGAACAAGACAGGGCTGCCCTCCCATCCCATGTAATGTGCCCTCGTCCCAAAGGGGACCAACTGCTGCAATTTTCTATTTGCAGAGTGTAAGATCCCCTACTAAAAAGGAGTTTGCAGGAATCCAGCTTTGATTTGCAGGCAACACAATGAAGCCAGTAAACTACTGARGATAAATAGTAATCACTGCAATTCAGCAGGTGCTCAGCAGCTGTGGAGACCTCTCCACATGTGTAACACCTTGCTCTGATATTATTTTAGTGCTGTAAGAGGAGCTTGGAAGGGATCCTCATCCATGTCAYCATCTACATATGCTGAGCTAATGAACTCTTGATACTCAAAGTGTGCATGATACAGACATTGAAACCCATTTGTTATCTAGAAAGGAAATCTGAGGTTTCAGACAGAAAGATATGAAGATGTGTGGATTGCAACAAATCAAGAATAATTAACTAGGAGTGGTGATTTCAACGGTGTTTCAAATGATCATTCCCAGTCTTTTATTCCTGGTTTCCAGTAGTATTTTCTGTGGTACAAGTCCCAGTTTTCCAGATATTTCCACCTTTCCCCAAATACCTTTTCACATGTTGTGTGAATGAACTGTCCTTTGCAGCCAGGGATGCTCTCAACCTCACCACAGCATCAGTGCTGTCTTGGCAAGCCCAAGTGCTGTGCTCATGCTCATGCCCCGTTGAAATGATTGCTCATTGACATTTCTTGTCACTGTCGTGCATTATTCATGCAGCAGGGTAAGCTTACACCACTCTATGGCTAGGCTCAAGAAAGCCCAGGCCCCTGAGTGGAGAACAACTCTTCAGACTGAGGTGAGAGAGACAAAGCTGCCTTGGAGGACTGGGTTGTTCTACCACGGACATCTAAGGGGCCTGGACTCTCAAGGATGCTGCTTGGATCTGTTACCACCACTCAGGTTTTTCCTACCTGTTTCCCCAAATCATGATAAAGTTTGGGAAGCTGCAAAAGATTTCCTAAACACACCTGGCCCCAAATGCATTAACTGCTTCAGGTTTGTTCAAAAGAGCTTCTTTCTTCAGAAACAAAGATTTTATATCACATTATTTTCACAACTAAGTATTTTTTACAACGGCTGTCTTGCAGTAATGTGCCTCCTACGTCACAGCTGCGTAGGATATTTGTTGGTGTTATCTTGGGAAGTGATGTTATAAAGGAGCTGATCTTAAACTGTGCTGTAACACATATACTAATATATATTAGTATATGTATAAATATATATATAACATATACGAATAAGCAGCAAACTCTCACATTTCAGAGAAGACCTTAATCTAGCGTCCAGGCGATTTAAGTTCTCTAACAGGATTTAAGCACTTTTCAACATGGAAATGCCTCTCAGTTCAGAACTCCTGCATTTTCACTATTAACCTCCAGTAATAACAACAATGTCTATTCTTCTGAAAGAAATTAAAATCTAATAGTGTTAAGTATGTATGAAAATCTGCTCCCTCAGAGAAAAAAATTACCGACTTTATGGGAAGTCATTCCCTCATTGACAATAAGGGACATCATTATTAACTTCAGAGGTACTTGGGTTGGAGAGATAGCAAGTATTTGTGACTTGCAGTGTGGTTGTAACTCAGAAGAGCATCCCTTCTGAAAAGTACATAATAATCTTATTTCCKTGTATATTTTTTTTCCAAAGGGTATTCGGAGCAGCTATTTTTCTAACATCCACACTGAATATGTTCATCCCTTCTGCAGCAAGAGTACATTATGGTTGTGTGATGTTTGTAAGAATTCTTCAAGGTCTGGTGGAGGTAGGAATCCTCAGCATTTTGGTATTTCCATATATCTGTTGTTGTTGCTGTTGAGTTTTGATTCTAAAATGTCATAACATACTTGGTCAGCTCTTGTGATCAAACTACACTTTCCTTGTCATCCATTTCCTCCACTGACTTTATTGATTTGTATTTTCAGTTCAGAAGTTTATATAAAGACATGGCCATGGAAAGCTGCTTTCCTGTAAAACATGGTGCTTTTTACAATGATTAATTTTTAGTCATATTGATTTAGAGTTTTAAGCTATACAGCTAGGCAGGTTGACAGCATCAGCAACTGCTTGAAGTAGGAAGSAAGTGATAGCGAATTGTACAATGTGTGAAATATCTGCTAGGGCGTCACCTACCCAGCTTGCCATGGGATGTGGAGTAAATGGGCTCCTCCACTGGAGAGAAGCAGGTTGGCCACCACATCTTTCTGCGGTAAGTTGTCTATCTTGTACAGTTTACATAAACATGTATAGTTTGTGGTTCTACTCCATCTGTGATTGCTATTAGGCATAATTTGTTCATAGTATGATCTACAAGAGAAATACAAAACCTCTACCTTCTGCAGCACCTGCCCACATACTCTTTCAACTTCAGCTCTGAGTTCAGGATCCCAAGGATCTTTTATTTATATACATTTCATCCCTTTATCATTTAAAACCAAATTCCCAGATGATTTTGATAGTAAACTAAATCAGTCCTAGTGGTGTCCAATGAAAGAAATTGCATTTTTTTTTCATTTGCATTACCTTTAGGGATTCCAGTTATTGTATATAGCAACTATGCCAATGGCACTGCCTTGCACTGAAACAACATCATGACTGCATGARTTTTCCCATTTCCCTGCACAGCACAGTGTCCATGCACAATGAGCCTCGAGATTTCCCAGCAGGGAGGGCCAGTCCTCCCTCCGTGAGCAAAACGCAGGTTCCGTCCCATTCCCCATGTCCAAAAGAAACCCCAGTGGCCAGAGCATCCCTCTGATTCCACCGCTGTGAGCRCTGGGGTGGGCTGTCTGAGGCAAAGATTGGGCTTTCGGAGCATCACTGACATGTTTTCTCAACCCTTTTGTCCCACAGGGTCTTACGCAGGTGCAGTGGTGGCCATGCCATTGGCGGGTGTGCTGGTGCAGTACATAGGATGGTCGTCAGTCTTTTATGTTTATGGTGAGTTGTCTGTCGTAAAGGACCTCTGTGACTAGGGTGGTACTGCCATCAGTTTAGTAAAACCTTTATTGTAAGGATGGATGTTTGGGAGAAGGGGAGAGTTTGCAAATCGAAATTGCAATCTCTGTTTAATGCAGCTGTTAACTTTTATTTTGTTACTTATTGTAAAATGCTTTAAAATTGTAACAACAGGCTTTGGACCATGGTCACCCAGTGACAGGACTGGATGCAGTGGTTTTGTGAAGGTGGTTCAAGATGGGGGAGACCCACCAGGAACGTGTCCCAGAGGGCACACTGTAGCACACACTGATACCTCTGAGGCCTTCTGTCCACACAAACCTGCCCCGCACTGCCCGTCCGTGGTGAAAACAGTGCWGCCCTCAGGGAACAGTCCCCTCGCACTGGCTGGGCCTGGAGCCAGGGTTGCAGGACCCCAGTACTCCCCTTCAGGGTATGAGCTGGCTCCAGAGCACGATCCCTGGCTCACATACGAGTGACCCAGTTAAGATGATGAGCTGGTTTGTCTGAAAAACACAGGCCACAACATAAGGTTTGCTGTCAAAATCTTCTTGTTAAGTCTTTAACACGCAGACTGTGGCAATGGTATGATCAATCTGCTTTTATATTTCCCCAGGCCCCTATAAAGCTGTGCTTTTGCCTTCTCTCTGTGCGTCCCTTACCATGTAATAGGAGTAACAGGTACTACGTATAAAGGCATGCAACAAATGCAGACTTGGTTATAATTTCTTCTTACTTATCTGAGAATTTTTTTTTTCTCCGATTTGACCTTAATTGTCTAGATTGGAAATAAACTGTAAGACCTGCAGCTGTGTAACTTTAAAAAGTATGGCTTTTATAACCAAATTTTTCTTTTCTCACCTGTCCAGGAATGTTTGGGATTGTTTGGTATGTGTTTTGGCTGCTCCAGGCCTATGACAGTCCTGCAATACATCCAACGATAACCAGTGAAGAGAGGATATATATAGAAACAAGTATAGGAGAAGGAGCCAGCCTAGCTAATGCAAGTGTAAGTTGAAAAAGAAAAAGATTTTCAGTGTCTAGTTAATATTTGTGAGCACTTTGGACAAGATCAGCTGAAAGGATGCTGTTTGCTGCACAAGCCTATCAGATATTTCCTGTCAATGGATAGAGGCTTATCCTTTTTGAAAGACCACAGAATCGGTGTCATGCAGCTGGACTGAAAGAGTTCGGCAACAGGCAAAAATTCATTGTTCTTTCAGCACTCGGTTTATAGACTTGCTTCACCTGAGGAGAAGAAGGGAGTGAGGASAGTGGGCAAATAGTTCACTGATGTGTTTTTGAGTAGTTATCAGGAGTACCCTAAAAATATTGATGGAAATACCTCAATAAGAAACTGACTCCAGATATTAAATCATGTAGCTGCCTTTTTGGTTTCCATTAATGGTAATGAAAGTTCTGAGGGCTCTGACTTGGACTTCTGCCCTGCTCTCACCCACAGCCACGAAGCTCAGTGTTTTCACATTCTTCTCCTCCCTCCTTCTTTTTTTTTTTTAGCACTTAAAACTTAGAGAAACTTAAACCCCAAACCTATTTTTCATTAAAGCTTTCCATTTGTATAGGTAAATTTGTTTTCCTAATGAGGAAAACAAGGCTGTTATTTGGAGACATGCACTCATTCCAGGTCACATTTTTGCCTTTCCTGTATAGCAGTTTTACTGTAGTGGACACTATTAGCACTGCCATGTGTTTGCCCTTCACAACTATCAATTTAAATAAGGAGAGAACATTCTGTACATTGCCTTAATTACACATCTTACTTAGCTTCTAGTTTGAGTTCTGTTGTAAGTGAGCAGGCCTCTGAAGTGCATTTGTTCCTGTTGTACRGATTACTGAAGTATAAATAGTGGCTGGAAATGCCAAAAGCAAGATATATATATGAAATATATATTTCACAGACTTATTTTACTGAATGAGATGAGTTAGGTTGAAGTAGGTAGCTGTCTGTTGCTGAGATACTGCACGTTCCTTAGTCTGGGGAATTTTTTCTCATTTTTTTTAGTGGAAAGTCTCAAACTGAATCATGCCAAATTGTGGAGAACATACCAAGATTTCCTTCAGTTTTCTTTGGTTCTCTTAATGATGCTGATGTTATTCCAATAACAGAGTTCCAAAAGACCTGGTACAGTTTAAATGAGCATAGCAATAATAGTACAGTAGGCATCTTAAACATCAGATCTATTCAAAGAAATTTTTTCAACCTATCCTTCTAATCTAGGAGATCCCTTTCGCTCACATACATTATAAATGATTTGCAGTGTAAACAGGGTGCAACCTGGTGAAGCCAGTTGCAGTTCTGAAACTAAAGGTCAATTGGGCTGTCTCTTTATTCTGCTTCCTGTCTGCTCAAAAAAGCCTTCAATTCTTTTATTTTCTAGAAATTTAGCACTCCTTGGAGGAGATTTTTCACTTCAATGCCAGTTTATGCAATTATTGTGGCAAACTTCTGCAGAAGCTGGACCTTCTATTTGCTCCTTATAAGTCAGCCTGCTTACTTTGAAGAAGTCTTTGGATTTGCAATAAGTAAGGTAAATGTCAGAGCTGCAGTAGTGGCCTTCAGACCTCACCTGAGGAGATGCAGCGCACTTCAGGATCCTCCGATCTGGCTGGAGTCATTGCTGTTGATTTTTCAAAGTAGTTGGGATGATAGGTTTTTAGAGATGTGATAGACATGCCTACTTAGTAGCATTATATTCTTAGCAAACAAAAGGTATGAAAAGAGAGTTGATAAAAAAAAAAAGAACCACATTACAAAACTCACAAAATGGGTAAATATAAGTGAACATACGGTTTAGTACCAGCAGTTTAGCAATATTTGCCAGGTGTTTTTCATCCTCATCATCCCTTCTCTGAAAATCAGAGGTCAAATTCTGTATGAATTGATATTAACTGCTACTTCATTAAAACCAATCACACTTCCTCTTCAGAGCACGAAAAAAGACTGGAAAGTAATTTTGCCAGAAAATTGAAATATTCCTCAAAAAAATTATTGCTATGTCATAACTTATTTTTAAGTATAATTCTGAAAATTAATAATAATCAATACCGTTATCATTATCATTTTGAGCACTGCTATGCTCAGATTCTGCAATACGTTCATGAGCAGTGACAATGTGAATGGCCAAGTGCAGTGCTGGTGTGAAGAACAGAAGAATTATAGAGCTGCACTTCTATATAAATCACTATGAAAATGCAAAACTGTTTTACTGTTAGTATAAGGAGATTTCACATCCTAACAAATAATTCAGAATTCGTATTAAATCACTTATTGATTTAATATCAGAAAGTATCAGAAAGAAAAGTATCTAGTAGATGACATGCAGGTCACTAAAAGCCTGCAAAATGCAGTCTTTTGGGGTACCTGAGAAAAATACCAGTGCTGACAGAGAAAGTAACTGCCCTTGTCAGAAAATGAAAGGTGAGCATCAATTTGAAGACCCTAATCCCATGAAAATAAAACACATATAACTTCAAATGTATAATTAATTAATCATTCTAAAATTCTGTTGTAGTTTYGGATTTTTATGCTCCTGTTTATTATTCCAAATAGAATATGCAGATGCTTCTTTCATTTATGCAATGGCAGCAAACAGGGATAGGGCAAAACACAGCCCTTTAAGAACATGGCTACTAAAAGTTTATAAAAGCTGATGAAAAGATAAAGACCTCTAGTATCAGAACATGTTGTAGCACAGGACTTTGTGATAAGTAAACAGCATTAAAGGTATTCTACACATTTCTCTGGGGTAAGCACTGAATGGCAGGGTTATTGCTTGGCATTTCTAAGGTGTGATCCTTACATGTGTTCTGACTTCTCCTGGGCCATGGGTAGATAATCTGGTTGCACAGTGTGGCGATGCACGGTCCTYCTGTAGTCAGAGATGCCCAAACAGGAGCCTGCTGGCTCCTAGCAGTCCCTAAAGAAGGGACAAAGGTAGGTTATGGCCGCTTAGACTTTGGCTGGTCATCATGTATGAGGAAGAGTCCACAACCCTCCCACACCAGAATCTGTGCTAAAAATGTGTTTAATGGGGAAAAAAAAAAAAGAAGAGGTGAAGAAAAAATAGCTTTCCTCTCCTCTTTCCTGGAAATCCTGAGGACGTGAGCAGTAAGCACTTATTTGTCTCATTGCAGGTTGGCCTTTTGTCTGCACTTCCTCACATGGTCATGACAATCATTGTGCCCATTGGAGGACAGCTGGCCGATTTCTTACGGAGCAGGAAGATTTTGACTACTACCACTGTAAGGAAGATCATGAATTGTGGAGGTACTGCTGGATTCTGAAAATACAGTATTTCCACTGTGGGCTGCAGTTGATTCAAATTTCGTAGTTTGGCCATATGTTTAATTTTAACAAGAAGTGAAATAGATTGAATTTGGAGCTGATTAATCTGAAACATTCAATGGGGAATAGAAGAGTTGATGTCAGGTGTCCTCATGCTGTAAATCTTCACCCACATGAATAATCCATACAGCATTCAAGAAGTAATAGTAATAACTAGGCAATAGTTAGGAGGACAATAAAGACTAATGGATGAGTACTGCGAACAGTGGAGCTGGGGAGACTTTTCTCACTGGATACGATCTAGCAGTAATTGACCATGTTCCTGTTTGCTACTTTCAGCAGAACCTCTGGCAAGTTTAGACAGCTGGAATAGGAGAAAAATAACAGGATGAAAATGCCTTTTAGTTAGCACAAAGTAATTTGTATCTGGTTCAGCCGCTGAACTGGAAAATCAATGATATCTATACGTAACTGAAAGATACTAAATTAAAACAAAAATTTCAAGCATGATAACTTGTGGAGTCACTCTCTGTCAATTCCCAGCTTTTATCGTTGAAGGATGGCATAGCCTGCCTGGAATGAGGAGGTGCCTGCAGTTAGAGATGCCACRCAGCAGTGCTATTCATCTTCACAAAGGATTCTCAGATTAATTGTATTTTCAAGAAGTGTTTTCAGTAGCACTGAAAAAAAATTAAGCAGAAGAATTGCTGTGTTACTCGTTAGAAAATGTTAATTCATATTGACTGCGAGCTCCCTGTGACACTCAGGGATGTCCTGTCATGTTGATGGCACACCTGTCTGAAAAATACTCGTTTGCTCCATTTACCAAGAACATCTCACATCACTATAGCTGTAAAAAATCGAAGGGAAGAAATAGTTTTCTTCCTTCCCTATCAAGTTTATGCATTTTGTGAATTGTATAGCACTTTGCCCAGACGCACTTTCTTGTTTCCCTGTAGTAGTTACACTAGTTACTGAGGAATTAACTTCCTCAGTCACTTGGTCCCTTACACAACAATGCAGAGAAAAAGAATTCAAACAACTTATTTTAAAATATTTCTTTGAATCAACAAGAATAACATTTTTTTTCAAAAATAGCAATGACACTTGAAAAGATCATAGAGTCATTTAAGTCACTATTTGGCTAGACAGTATTGCCTAGACTAGTAGTAATTAGAATGTATTTTATTGTATTTCATTTGAAGGTTTTGGGATGGAAGCAACTTTGCTTTTGGTGGTTGGCTACTCCCATACRAAAGGTGTGGCTATTTCCTTTCTGGTGTTAGCAGTGGGATTCAGTGGCTTTGCAATTTCAGGTAAGAATTAGACTTATTAGTTTTCTTATTGGTTTTATTATTAATAAGAACAGCATTATTTTTCTGTTAGATCTTAGCATGCCAGCTTATGGGGTGTTCCTGATTTCTTTCTATATTGGAAATATTTTACTTCAGTTTCTGCGAGGTGTATCAGAAGTAGGACATGAAGCTCTAGGAGAATCTGCTCTTTAGTGTTTCAGGTTTCAGCTGCGTTTCAGCTGGTTTGTTAGTGTTTAAGCTTGGTACTGTTCCGATTCCAATAAGCATTAATAGTGGCAACTGCCTCTTATTCTTCCACAAATTCACTCCCCAAGATGAGGTAGAGAATTACTCTGGGAGAACACAACTACTTGCTCTAAGTAAATCAGCTGCTAGCCCTAGCTGCCAGCTTCTGCTTCACAGGCCAGTTCCATCTCTATTGCGTCCTACCCTTCTCCAGAGCAGCTATTTCTACTCTCTTCATGAGGCTCAACAGTCTCATACTGACTTTTGCAGCTCCATCCATACCACTGCTATTATAAAGCAATTACAAAAATGGAAGGCCATCAGTTGGAGGATCTCTGAAGGAAGGAGAATTTTACTCAGCATAAATGAGATTTTGTTCCATCTCAGTAACTGACGTAGGCAAAATAACTGACAGTCTTTTCAGGCTTATGTGCTTGGGAAGTAGTTCTGCTGGTCAGTTGTGAAGTGCTTACAGGCCATTTTCCATCAATCTGTTTTTATTGCAGTACTCAAAATTTTCTTGTACTTAAGCTTATAGTATCGGTATTAATCATTCTTTCTTATGATCATCTGTATGACTCGTGACTGATTTTCATTATGTAAAGCATGATAATTGTCCAAGCTGATTTTTACTCTTTTTTATTTTATTTTTAAATAATATATATATCCAGTAGATATGATGAAGGATAATAATATTTTCCTACTGGTTTATATTCTGATTATTTAGCATGTTGTTAATTGTTGCTCAAAGTACTGGAAAGGATGTTTTTCAAACACTGCTACCTAAATGAAAATAAGACAGTTGACAAACATGAGGCATTCATTCTTTAAATAAAAATGTTTACCAAGTCCTTCATTTCAGTGTAAGGAGAGGACATATACAGATGCTTTAAATTGCCAAGAAGACAAAGCAAGCAATATTTTATATACAATATGATTCCAGTAGGTAGAAAGAAAAAAAGAAAAAAAAAAGTCTTGCAACATATATTCCATTGTTATTCCAAAGAAAACCACACTTTTATTCATTAGCTAAGGTTTGAGGTTACCTACCTGTTTCAACCTCCTTCAGAGGAGGCTCTAGTAAGGCATGCTGGGCTGTCAGCACAAAATAATGCAGCTGACTGTTGTCTCTGTTATAGGATTCAATGTGAATCACTTGGATATAGCCCCGCGTTATGCCAGTATCCTGATGGGAATCTCCAATGGTGTGGGGACCCTGTCAGGGATGGTGTGTCCGCTCATCGTTGGTGCAATGACGAAACACAAGGTAACACTTCTCTGTGTTTTCTGGGAAAAGGATTAGGATGGGGGACAAAAGTTAAGTCATTTCTAAGCTTCCTGGGAACCTTATTTCACCATCGATTTCTGCAGCTGTTTTCTGTTTTGGTTGTTTTCTTTAAGCATTCACTTTTACAACAGCACTGAAGCCAGATTCTCAGCTAGTATAAACTACTTATCTGTGTGGGGAGATGTTATTTATACCATCTGAGTCTGATGCTCAAAGGTCTTTAGAAGCTTCTCTGTAATGCAGTACTTATTGGTCTCCTAAGCAATCACTGATCTTTGTTGGGATTAGCTCAGTAGTTAGTGAGAGCCCTGCATTTCCAACCCTGTGAATATTTCACGTTCCAAAAAGAAACTTCATTGTGAGAGAAAAAAAAAAAAAAACCCAACTCTTGTTCTATTTTATTAGCCATTGTTATGCTAAAATGGAAAAAATCACAATGACTTTCATAAAATGCTGTGTGTGTAACATCAGGAATCAAATAGAGATCACAGTCATTGTTCAGTATGTGCTAATCCATAGTCTAATTCATATATTAATATTTCTTTTTTACTGCAAACCTAATGAGACCTGTGCCATTCTTTCAGACTCGAGAAGAATGGCAAAACGTCTTTCTGATYGCAGCCCTGGTGCATTACAGTGGAGTGATATTCTATGGTATCTTTGCTTCTGGAGAGAAGCAGGATTGGGCTGACCCTGAAAACCTCAGTGAAGAGAAATGTGGAATAATTGATCAAGATGAACTCGCTGAAGAAACAGAGATGGACAATGAAACTTTTGTAAGTTCAAAGAAAATGTATGGTGCTACCAGTCAAAACAGCGAAGTACAGCAAAGGGAATGGAAAAATAAAGAGCAAGTAACTCAAGACGTGGAAGAACAGACTTCTTACCACTATGAAAATGGAAATTTTCAAGATCTGTCATAATACTTGAAGTTGTAAGGTTCGCATAGCAGCTACTCCCAGCCTCTTCCTACCCCAAATCAGCCAGTATCCGTATTTATTTTCTTATTCAATCATGTAACGTCAGGCCAAATGGCTGGATATAAGGAGCAATGATTCTCCTTTAAGTGTGGAAGAGGGCACTTAGCACTGGAATCAGGAGATGTGACACCGAATTCTGGCTCTGCCACGGGATCCCCTATAGAGGACCTGCACCCCTTAGGAGACCTTCCCGGTCCAGGACTGCAGGAGGTGGAGTGCCCCAGTCTTCTCATTCAAACAGAGACAGGACAAGGCAAGGTCATTTTGCATGGTGGACCCACAGTGATAAGAATGTGCCCGTGGGGGTGCCAGTGGCATGGGAGTCAGCCTGAAGTGGCCCTACTGGATGACAGACTCTTGCCTCTTCTTCGTCATTTTTGGAGTCTTGTCGTTTTGCATTGGGGCTGTTGACAGCATGTCAAACTGCAAGCGKGTGCTAAGAGATCAGATGGGAGGGCAAAGCTGATTGATATCACAGAGCTGCCACTACACACATGCCATCAGGTTTATACCATTAGCACTGAAAAGAATATTTTCCAATCAGCAATAGGAGGAGGAACTTGTTGCAGAAGCGGCATGATATTGCTTCAACGATTCCTTCACAGTGATAGTCTTCTTTCTAGGCATGGCCCACACAGTCTGAATAAGGGAATAAAATGGATACTTGTGAGATCTGTCCTCCTCCAAAGATTTTGTGCTGGCATGAAAAAAAAAATTGAATACAAAATCATCACTAGTGGTGCAATATTATTAATCCTTTTGAAAGAAAATCATAGTCCTGCTGGGATTAGGTTTCTAACTCAAATAATTATTGTGAAGTAATTTAAATATATTTTTCTAGTATTATACAGGTAGAGTTCCTCACCTAAACCCCAACAGTCCTTATTTAAGTGAATGAGCTAACTTATACAAGTAAAGTCTTTAGTTCTTGGTCTATMACTTTTCTTCGTCATTGCCTCAGTCTCACTGTTGTTACAAAGCACATTCTGAAAGTTAGCAGAGCATCTATCTCTAAAAGCATATTTATTTTGCCATCACTATATGTTTGATAGTATAAACTGGCTTTAGACTTTTTCTACCGTTTTTGAATCAATCAGTGGAGCATGCAGTACCATCTCAGACAGTTAGCTGCGACTCAAGGACTCATCATGGCATTAATACTGTTTTCAGAATGGAATTTCAGTAAGCTATAATTTAATTTGTCTTACATTATGATTACTGTCTCATTAAATTCAAGTGAAAACTATCCTGTCTAGACTATGATGTTCTTTGTGATATTTCAGTAATATTGTTCTGATGTACCATATACAGCTACTGTAATGCACATGAGATCAGAATGTTTCTAACACTCATTTTGCTGTTTTGTTGCAGTACCATTGAGTATCATAGTGGAATTTTGCTTGTACATTCATTTGAGTCCATGGATGATTTATCTTCCTACAAATGTAATTAAACAGGGAGACTAGGAAGTTAGTTGATTCTCTTGTCATGTCTGGTTCCTTTTTTATCCAGCAAAATCCAATCTGCAACTATTTGTATGGATGAGAACTAGAGAGACTGGTCTACTTAGGTGAATAGATGCACCTCTGATATGACTTGAGTAAAGATCTTTTTATTGATATCAGCAGATAATTTAAAGATACAAGTATTCCTACAGTACAGCTTTGACATAATCCTGATTTGATGTAATGCAGTTTATTAATAAGATACTGAAAAACAAAACAAAACAAAAATCTCAACCCCTTTTACTGCTTGGACTGAGCAGAAAATTTTTCAAAATTCTGAGCCTGAGTTTAGAGTTGAGTTGCTTATTTCACTACTTGCATTTAGAACTGGTATAASAAAATATCTTCTTTATAGGAGGTTTTGTCTACGTTTGGGGATCTAAGTGACAGGAACACAAATAAAATGGTCTCACTGGGCTATCAAAGTAGCCAGATCAGCTTCTGTCAAACTATTTTGCAATGTGCACCAAGTTTTTTGAAAGAGAGAGGGCCACCTTGTTGCATATGCGTAAACCAAACAGCTTGTCCTTCCCGCTCCACTTATGTATACAGTTACTACAGGAACTGTTTATATGGCAAATAGTATTATGAAAGGATTTAAAGTAAGAATTTGTGTAAGTATAAGCTGGCAGGGAGAAAAGAGGAAGAGAAACAGCTACCTTCAGTATAGAAATGACCGCATGAAAGAGTGTTTGAGAAATGTTTTCTGAGCAGTGATAAATAGTAGCATTCTTCCTTTACAGAGAGAAACACAATACTGGTGAATGCTGTTGTTATGACACAGAACAACAGCCCCTTGAAAATTTGGGAAATGGTCGATCAGAGCAAGATTGCTCGGTTGCATCTGTGCTGGCTGTAGTTGCTGTTTCTTATCATTACAGATACGTGTGACAGAAGTTGGAAGAAACCCTCAACAGAGTGAGGAGCTCAGATCAGCAGAATCATTTTGTATCCACCAACAGATGGCACTGATTTGGTTTGATGGAAGTTGAAGTGTATTGCATAAAGCGTAAATATCAGCACTGCTTGAAAGTTAGTTTTCTCTCCTGGAAATCTTGGTTACTTAACCAACAATATGATCAACGTAGTGGTTTCCACAATTCTGTATGACCAAGGATAGAGACAGCTGATTGGAAGTGAACAGACTTCATAATGGCAGTATTGCTGTATCTCTTTATCTGAAACTGGTTTCAAATGTCTTCTCACATGGAGCTAAGAGGCCTAAACTGTCTTCTTAAAACATGATAGAATATGAAACATTTAAACTACTATTGAAACAGCATAACCTTACCTGATACCTAAAAAGTCATGGCACTAATTCTCAAGTCATAGCACCCTGGGAACAGTGTTAGGAAAGAAGCTATGGATTTATCTCTGTAGGACCAATTAAGTTGTACCAGAACTTTAAAATTCTAGTGACCAGAACTATGGTTCTCAGATCTTGGGTGCAAATAACTTAAATGATGCTTTTTACAGAGAAATATTTTGATGAAATTTCATTTCTTGCATTATATGCCTATTTTTCTCTGGCCATGTCAGAAATAACTTCTGCATCTTTTCAAATGTAGTACTCACACATTCAGTTAGATTTGAATATAACTTCTGTCATGCTGAGGGAAGCAAAGTCTGGTGGGATTTTTTGGAAAAGAAATGTTAAGTAAGCGAGAGGAGGATCCAGCACTCTATAATGTAAAATGTCAGAATAGATAGGCCATGGGATAGTAATTTAAGGTTGTAGAGAATAAAAGAACAGTAAGTTCTTCGTGTATGTTATTTAGCCTATCTACTGATCTTTCCTAAAGAAGCTTCAGCTATTACTTCCTTGATAATGCAGGTTTTTCTAGCAGGAGTTTAATGGTAATTAATTCCTCGTCTTATATTTATGTAGGAGTCAAGTGAAGTGTTCCCTCTAATGAGAAGAAAATGACAAATTAATGACAGAAACAATAAAAATTCCTTGGAGTTGACTGATGAAATATCCAGACTTATACAACAAAATAATCACTTGGTACAAAGGAGCATAGAGGCATTTGCATATAAATAAATAAATATATATATATATATAAAAAAAACAAGAGTAATAAGGGCATCCAGATGTAAGCAAAGTGCCAGGAGGAATCTGATATGCGTAACATAATTAGTTTGAAAGTAATGAGGTAAAAATTAATTCAAGTTCATGCAAAATGTGTTTGAATGTTTCCAATTGACTCTACTTCTGCGGTCAGCCAGCTACAGAGATTGGGACATTATTTTAAGAAACCATTTTAACCAGAAAAATTTTTAAACACTAAATTTCTTATCCTAATCTTCTCCCTATTTTCCTTTCAAGAAGAGAGTTCTGTTTAATTATGGGGCTTTTAAAAGAGAGATGTAAGTATTTCTTGTGGTGAAAACACCAGAAAGGGGAAAAGAGAAAAAGAGAAAAAAAGAAAGCAAGTTGAGGACCAGTGCAGACAGAGAGCCAAAAGAGGATGAAAATTCAACATATCTCAATTGTGGAAACACACCAGGGTATTTTCTAGATTTTGGATCAGAAGCCTAAAAGATGGGTCAAGCCTAATATCTGTACACTCTCAAAGTCCAGGGAATCCTACTTTGGTCTTAGTGCAAAGTTACTCTCATAAAATCATAGGAATAATAAAGGGAGAGATTTGAAACATCTTGTTCTTAAGTTACTCAAATGCTTATGTTGGGTATGTAGCACTTTTTCTGCAGCTCTATATGCATATGTAAAAGTCTGATAGGTATTTGTAAAAAAGACTGGCTCATACACTGACATCAAATAGTTTTTAACCTTCAGCTGATAACAATATTTAGATGAAAATTTTTTCYTGTTTTAATCTCAACATTTTTTTTCATGTTTAGTTGGTTCAGCATTTTTCTAGCTCTTCTATATGCTAAAAGACCTTCATGTAAAACTTGTAGTAAAAGTTGAGTTCTCTTTGCTGAGGAATATTTTAAACAATATAGCTGAGGGCCACCACATTTCTCCCCAGGAACATACCATTTACATATTTTAAGGCTCCATAATGACAAAGATGGATTAATTTTTGTTCACACTGATTTTAATTAGTATATTGGATATTTGTACAAGCCAACAATTTACATTTGTTTAACAGTATAGATTACTCAGTTTGCTGAATAATGCTCACTTATGGCATCTACTTCCCTTCCTTTTTTAGATTTAGTTCTACTTGCACAGAAGATTTAGAGCTCCTTGGAGCAGATCTCTTGGCTGTTTTAGTACACACGTATTTGGAAAACATTGAAACTCTGGAAAAATAGATTTCCATTAGCTCAGAGCTGTCGCTGCCCAGAGGTGTCTTACACATCTTTGGAATACCAGGAAGGCATGAACTATTGCAAACCAGGAAATATTTAAGACATCTAATAAAAATATCTGGCAATCTGAGTATCTGGCAGTCACTGCCAAATGCATGCCAGGTTCTTTCTCTCTGCTCTGCAGGGCTGTAATGAATGGCAGGAGAATTAGTCAGAGAAAGTTGCTAATGCCATGATTAAGATAAGGGGAATGGGACTTTCTCTTGTTTTAGGGAAGGGACTTTGATCCGATCTGCTGGTTCCTTGCCCCTCCCTTTCAAAAGAAGAGTGTATTTCCTGAGAAGCCCAGTCTGCCTCCTGAGAGTGGCTAGATGTGCAGTGGGCACATGCCTTTGGGTGGAAGTGATTTATGGGCCCCTGCTGAGGGATGAGAGCCAGGGCAAAAACATAGCACCAAAGGGTAACCTGGAGGAGAGGAGAGGAGAGGAGAGGAGAGGAGAGGAGAGGAGAGGAGAGGAGAGGAGAGGAGAGGAG